>NC_142948.1:27179236-27193465 GCF_046866305.1 Octopus bimaculoides | reverse complement strand
TCATCAACTTCATCATCATCATCATCATCATCAATATCATCATCATCATTAACATCAGCGTCATCATCATCATCATCAACATCGTCTTCATCCTCACCATTATTGTCATCCTCATCATCACCAACCTCACCACCATCAGCATCATCTTCGTCATTATCTGGTAGCATCTATTCTCACCACTTTTGATATCATGGGTCTCTATCTCAGTTCTTCTGCTGTCCTCATCCAATACACTATCTTAAATCTGTCCAATTCTTTATATTATCCATCCACGTCATTCTTGTTTTTTTTTTCCTTCATTTTAATTTTCATTCGTTTTTTCTCATTCGTTAAGAATCTCTGAAATATTCTTTTTTTTACTCACTAATTAAGTCTTCAAAATATTTTAGTGCTTTCTTTTTTACTTTGATATCTGGAATTAATAATAATGTTCGTCTGAGGCGAAAAAGCAGAGAGAGGAGAGAACAAATCTTTCATCTTTTACTTGTTTCAGTCTTTGGCTTGGGACCATACTGGGGCACCCAATATGGCCGAACAAATTGATCACAGTATTTTTTGTTTTGCTTTGTTTTTTAAGTCTAGTATTTATTTTATGAGATTTTCATTGCCGAAAGGATTATGGTCGCCGAAGGATTGTATGACAAAGTTGACCTATGCGAGATTTGAACTCAGAACCCGGTGAGCTAGAACGTATTCTGTATCTATTTAAGCATTTCTCTTCGATGCGCAAACTATAAAGCCACTTCATCACCCCCAGCTGCTTGATTTTTATCCTTTATATTTATGGCTAGAGGCCAGCAATTTTGAGGGGAGAAGGAAGTCGATTAAAACGGCACCTGTGGTCAACTGGCACATAGTTTATTGACCCCGAAGGAATAAAAGGCAAAGTGTACCTGAGGAGAATTCGAAATTGGAACGTGAAAACAGTCGAAATTCCGCCAAGAACTCGGCGTGCTAACGATTCTGCCAGCTCACCGCCTTCGTAGCTGATTATATATAAAATATACTGTGGAGGCGCATGGCTCACTGGTTAGGGTGTTGGACTCATGGTCGTAAAATTATGGTCTCGATTCCTAAAGCGGGCATTGGGTTGTGTTCTTGAATAAATCACTTCATTTTACGTTGCTCTTACGCCAAAGAATCCGCGAAACCTGTCCTATGAGTCTATATGATGCGGCAAGGAGCTAGAAAAATAAGGTGGTGGTCTGGCGACACGGTAAGGAGCTACCAAAAATAAGGCGGCGCGCTGGCAGAATCGTTAAATGCTCAGGCAAAATATTTAGCAACGTTTCTTCCAACCTTACGTAGTAAGTCCAAATTCCACTGAGGTCGACTTGGCCTTACATCATTTCGGGGTCGATAAAATAAATACTAGTTTATCGTTGGGGTCGACGTAATTGACTTACCCGCTCTCTTAAATTGTTGGCCTTCTGCCAAAAAAAGTTGAAACCAATATAAAATACAGCAATTCATATTTTTATTGAGAGGCTGGGATATGCGCAGGAAGAAAAATTTGGTTATTTTAGTGAAATATCGATATGGACACCAGAATGCAAAAACCCGTATCCACTCTTAGGCGTTTATGGTCAATAATTTTAACTTTCTGAAATAAAAACCAGAGTCCGAGGAGACTTAGCGCTGGTGTGCATCTGTAGAAGTCATTTAGTTAGTGTTTTTTAATTTTACTAGACGTTCATAGCATGTTGATTTATTGCATTTCCCTCCGAAATTCCTATCATTAGAGAAGAAACATTATCAGAAATGTATTTCTCACTGCTATCATAAACTTCAAAATAAATGCATCTCTTTTCGATCAAGTATTTTAAGAGAAAGATGTGTGTTCGCATTCATTCTCCTTTCTACAATAAATTTTTTATTTTTTAAACTTTATCGTTCAGCAACCGCCATAATTTTTAGGAAAGTCAGGATTATTATAATAAAAACGTCAGTTGTACGGTTAACAGCGAATATCTAAACTATGACATGCATATTCACTCTTAGTATGTTCCGGCTGATTCAAACGTGAATACTAATCGCTGCTGTATTTCATCATTGGAGAACAATTTTAGCCTTTCAGATAAATATCTCTGCGTAACACACAAAATAGGTTAGCGTAAAGAGACACTAGGACAACCGGTGTTTCGAGATCGTTTTGCTTCATCAACCGAGGGTAATCCGGATAAATAAATCTAACAAGACTGTGCTTTTGTTTATAATTTCAACAAATTATTTGCTGCTGCCTGCCGATGCCTGGCAACTTAATAATCATTTCTACTAAAGGCACAAGGCCTGAAATTTGGGGAGGGGACTAGTCGATTATATCGACCCCAGTGTTTCACTGGTACTTATTTTATGAACTTCGAAAGAATGAAAGGCAAAGTCGACTTCGGAAGAATTTGAATATTCACATATACACACACTCATACAGCGATGTGATAACTTAGGTAATTGAGAATAACGACTGAACGACTAATGCTTGCAAAATGTTTCAGATAAAATCGCCTAAAGTATACCAGACAGTGCAATACATGATTAAGTGTATTGTAAATTCATGTACATCCATATATATATATATATATATAATTTTCCAGAGTCTCTGTCTCTTTTGAATATGAAAATTTAAAAGTTAAAAACCTTATAATATATATATATATATATGTATATATATATAAGTACACATGTGTATATCGATTCATATACACGGGTGAGTAAAAAGTATTAAACTTGGAGAATGTTTTCGGCGGGTTGCATAACCATATATGTATCGCTTCCCGCGCTACTTCGTCTGTAGCAAATCGACAACCGCTCAAACATATACCAAATTTGAGCGGTGCAAAGAGTTGATGGTCGCAGAAGTGAGATCTGAAATCTGTGCAAGGTGTTCCAGCAACTCGAAAACTAATTTATCGAAGGTTTCAATGATGAGGGCGCCTGTATGTTGCATGTGTTGTCATGCCTTGTTGCCTTGTAGCATGTGTTGTCGTAAGACTTGCCTTGAAAATAGAACTCAGCGTTTGGTACGAATTGCTCATTTAAATTTGTTGGCGAGCGTTTTACTGTAGTCTATATTAGTGACTGTAGAATCCTTTTTCGAGTATAAGCTCCTTTGCTTCACAGAACATTGTTCGCATTACTTTTTCTGCTGTAGATTCAGTCTTAAATTTCTTTTTCGATGGCGATTCCAGCTCCTTCCAATCTATACCCTGCATTTTGGGTTCTGGCTCAAAGTGGTTTCCCCAGGCCTCATCTCTTGTGATTATTTTTTCCAAAAAAGCTCCGCCTTCATCGTTGTAGCACTCGAGTAAGCCTTTGACAGATTATACCAGACTACACTCATGCCCTTGTTTAAGCTATCTTGGCAACCATCTCTTACAGACTTTGCAGAAGCGAAGATTGTCGTGGATGATTTCGGATACAAAGCCTAGACTAAGTTGCAAAGAACTGCGACCTCGTCGGTTCGCCAGAACCATCTCTCGATCCTATCGAATGTTCACGTCAGTGGTAGAGGTTGATGAGCATTCTGCTTTTTTAAATTTCTCAGTCTAGCCATATATTTTCTACGCGGTAGAACACTGTCCCCGTACTGTACTGAAAGCTTTTAATGAAGGTGTTTCGAAGGAATACACTTTCAGAGCAGGGAAATAAGATCACTGATCTCTATTGTTCCTTAGAGCTACCACATATGTGTGTGTGAATAAGAATATACACTGAATCACGCACTGAATCACTGACACACGCACACATACACACACAAACATACATAAATATATATATATATATATAATCTCTTTGTCACAGTTTTACCACCATTTTGCTTTATTTGTTCTGCAATGTTAAAAACTACTTACTCAATACCCAATTCCCAAATAACAGTAACAAAAAAGATTGTTTACGTTTCTCTAGAGGTTATCAATAGTCATAGACATCTCCCTACCACCCTTATCAACTGACAAGTCTTTCCCGTGGGATGCCAGTGGGGTTAATTGTTTCCCCTCATATTATATTCACGATATTTTATTTTCATTGTTAATATTCGTTTCCCCATTTTATTACATCGTCTTCGTTTATCATTCGCTCTGCTGTTTTGGTTTGCGCTCTCACTTTATTTTTCGTTTCATGCTGTATATCATTATTTTTACATTTGCTTTTAAATGATGTCGAGGCTCTTTTGATTGTTTGGTTAGTCGATTAGGTGATTAGTTCGCAGCAGTGATTGGTTGGTTGCTGTTAACTTGGAGCACCAGCAATTTGACATGTCAGACCAGATTTAACTATGACTTGTATGAGAATATAAACAAGGTTGCTTCCATGTTTTTTTCTCCCCACCCCTGTCTCCTTGTCCTCTCCATCTTTTAAATATTTTTTCTGTCATTCGCTTTTCTCTTCTGAGTCTCTTTTATATATATATATATATATATATATATATATATATATCTCCATCTGTACATATGCATATATATATATGTATGCACACACATATATATATATATATATATCTGTACATATGCACATGTATATATATATATATATATATATATAGATGATATATATGTGTGTGTGTATGTATGTATAGACGTATATATGCATATATATTTGTCCATGCATATATGCATGCGTATATACATGTACATACATATATACATATACATATATTCATTCATTCACACACACACACACACACATATATGCATTGGATAGACTTGTACACAGTTTTATAAGAGATAGACAAGACATTACAAGTTAGAGATATCGAACGATGATCGATATTGATAGCCAAAAAATGTAGACAAAGAGAATAAACATTACAACAACAAAAAAAAAACAACAATAGAAATTACAAATAAAGAAAGAAAATAAGGCAAAAAGTAATTAAGAAGCCAGAAAGTCATCGAAAGTGGTAACACCGGGGATTTGATAATGCGCCTGATGATCATGAGGAAGATGATGATGATGATGATGGCGATCGTGAATGATAATGACGGTGGTGGTGGTGATGATGGTGGTCGTGGTAACGGTGTTGATGATGATGATGATGAAGATGAAGATGATGACAATAACGATGATGATAGTGGTGGAGATGGAGGTGGTGGTGGTGGTGATGACGAAGATGAAGATGATAATGTTGCCGATGATGCTGATAGCGGTGACGATTATTAAGAAAAAAGTTATTATGATGAGGAGGAGGAGGATGAGGGGAGAGAGGGAGAATGAGGAGGGAGGGAGGGGGAGGGAGGGAGGGGGAGGGAGGGAGGAGGGAGGGAGGGAGGGAGGGAGGAGGGAGGGAGGAGAGGGAGGGAGGAGAGGGAGGGAGGAGAGGGAGGGGAGAGAGAATTTTTTATGATAGTAAAAGTACAAAAAAAACAATGATGAGAAGAAGAAGAAGAAGAAAAAGAAGAAGAAAAAGAAAAAGAAAAAGAAGAAAAAGAAGATAGCAACAATGATAATACGATAAAAAATTGTAAGAGAATTCATGAAGCCAGACGGTGGTGGATGTTTAAGCTATCGAAAATAAAACAGTAAATTTAAACGAATGCAAAAACATTTTCTATTTTCATTCGCCTCGGTATTGCGAAAGTTACAGCGCTTTCCACAATCTGCTTCATTCTTATGCATTATTTAAAGCTATCTTCACCTGAAGAAGTACGGTTGTCACAGATTCCTATTATCTATATAATTATCGCTGTCTGTCACTCGTTCACTCCAAATGTCTATGTGTGTGGATATATATATATATATGTATGTATGTTTGTGAATTTATGTGTATGTCTGTGAGTGCATGAGTTTCTGAGTATGTGTATGTTTGTGTGTGTTCTCCATGTAGTTTCTCTCAAGAAATATAGGACAGATATATTGAGAATTCATATCACGTGATGCAACTCTAATTTCACACATTAAACCACGCTGGCAGTTTCGCTCTCACTCTCTCTCTCTCTCCACACTCGAACCACTCCTCTCTCTCTCTTTCCTCATGCTCTAACGCTTTCTCTTCCTCCCGACATATATGTCTGTATGCGTGTTTATGTGTGTGTAGACATATGTGTGCTTGGGTACATGTAATTACATAACCCCATATATATATATATATATACATATATATATATACATATATCTATATATAACATCATTTATATATAAATATATTTTATACATGTGTATGAGTGTGTGTATATGTATGTATCTATATATAAAAATATATGTATATATATATGCGTGTATATATATATATATAGAGAGAGAGGGGGAGAGAGAGAGAGGGAGAGAGAGAAGGGAGAGAGAGAGGGAGAGAGAGAGGGAGAGAGAGAGGGAGAGAGGGAGAGAGGGAGAGAGATAGAGGAGGGAGAGAGAGAGGGAGAGAGAGAATGGGAGAGAGAGGGAGAGAGAGAATGGGAGAGAGAGAGAATGGGAGAGAGAGAGATAGGGTGAGAGAGAGAGATAGGGAGAGAGAGAGATAGGGAGAGAGAGAGATAGGGAGAGAGAGAGATAGGGAGAGAGAGAGATAGGGAGAGAGAGAGATAGGGAGAGAGAGAGATAGGGAGAGAGAGAGATAGGGAGAGAGAGAGGGAGAGAGAGAGAGATAGGGAGAGAGAGAGGGAGAGAGAGAGAGGGAGAGAGAGAGACAGAGAGACAGACAGACATATATATATACAGACAAATGTTGTAAAGACAGGGTTACTTTCCTGTCGAAAATCAGATATATTCGTCAGCAATGTCCACGAGTATCTAAATACTGGATTCTTGTTAGATTATTGTTGTTGTCTCTCTATCTGTTATCGATTTTTTTGTCACGGAAATTACTGAGGAATTTGGTAGTTACAGTCGAGTTACTATTTTGTAACATTTAGCCTTGTTTCCCAATCTGATTGTAATTTCAGGATAAATGTCTGACGCTTGGCACTCACTACACACATAGAGGACATATGCAGACACACAGACACACACACACACACACACAAAGTCTGATCAATAAGTATCCGGATTGTTGTCATCGTAACGACCTAAAGCACACAGAATAGAGCCACTTGCCAAAGAGTGACTTTGAATTCTGCTGGGCATGCGCACTAAGTTTTAACGTTGTAGCTCACTTCCGCTGTTTACAGCAGTGCTTGGAAGGAACGCGTGTAGCGTGTGATCGTCGCAATGACCATCACAGAGACAACTTTCGTGGTGATACTTCCTCAGAGGCCTATGCAAACTTGCCGAACGTGTATGGAGAGGAATGTATGAGCCAATCAAAATTCTACGAGCGGTTCAGACGTTTCCAGAAAAAATTACGTACATTGCTGACATGCCAGCAATGCATCTATCTATGCTCTTCAGATCAGCTGGCACATAAGTCCCCCACGCTCATACTTACACGAACATATAAACATTACAACATTCAATTCAATAGTATTTCTTTACATTACAGTATAATTAAATTAATGCCTAGATGAAATTCATTTACGTAAAATGACAGTTACATAATGCATACGTATATATCTCAGACATAACGAGCACGATGAATATGCATCATTTGTTTACATTAGCGTTAGAGTGAGATATGGTGAATTACGTCATCATACTTGGTGTTTACAGAAACATTACGGAATATTCTTAATACATAATGATTTTAGTTCATCTCAATTAATTAATAAGTATTATTAATTATTATTTAAAGTTTAGAATTTCGTATTATAGTTGGCCGAATATAGTCTGTATTATAAGAGAAATATTCTATATTATTCAGTTCTGTATAAATAGAGAAAAAGAGTATTATATTAGCTATATATATGGAAATCTGATGCATTACGTCATCACACCTAGTGTTTATAGAAATAGTTGCCAAACATATTCAATACATAATCATTAAATTAATCTGTATAAATTAATTAATAATTATTATTAATTAGTGGTTAAAATTTTTTTATTAGAATTTTAATTATTAATGTAAGGTAATAAAGTGGAATAGAGCATGTATTATAAGTAAAGTTTATGAAAGGAGTTGTCAGGACACTCCGTCAGAAGGAATAACACTAAGGCCAAGAAAATAAGGGCCCACATATGTTGGAAGCCATAGGCATTCAAAATTAGGACAGCGAAAACGAAAACACCTGAGCTATTGAGAAATCTGCAGTTACTCTATCTAGATTACAAGTTCAAGTATACACCTGTGATTATTGGGACCCTGGGATGTGCATCACACTGCCTAGGTACCACTCTTGAGAAAATAAGCTTCTCAAAACCGGAAGCTGATTCGAAATAACGGACCAACGGCATCACTAGAAATGTAAATATTTGTCAATCTTTCCAGAAGTTTATCATTTGTCTAGAGATGCAAATAAATGAATGAGAATAAGTACATAAGGCGAAACCTGAAGTGACTCCAAATACTGAAAATATACATACATAGAAAACTATACCGATGATGTTGAAATGCCATCCAGGAAGCTTAAATCTAGGTCAGAAACCGGTTCTTTCCTAATTGGCAATATATCTTGAAATAAGTTAAATAATAACCTACATACATACGTATGGCCGTAGCTCTGAGCTAGGTGGTTGCATGCGTATACATACGCACATTATGTACGTATGTATGTATGTATGTATGTATGTATGTATATAAACGTAAATAGCGATTGCAATACGGAGTAACTAACGCTTTGAAGGAATAAATGTATTACACTGTTAATGTTGGATGTTCTTTTTCCTGTTTCTTTCAAGCTCGTATATTCATACACACACATGCATACACGCGTTCATACAAAAACGCATATCTACCTACATTATATATATGGCCGCAGCCTGAAGGCTAGAACATATGAAAGAATGAAATATATATATCATCAAAGAATGTATATATGCATTTTAATACTCAGACTGTTTTTTAACATTTTTTATTATTCTCAAAGACTTTTGATAATCTTTTTCTAAAAAAGTGAAACCGGTTAAGTAAATAAATATTCTTAAAAAATAAGTGCATTTTCAAACCTTCTTTCATATATATATATATATATATATATATATATATATATATATATATATATATCCACACACACACACACACACACACACACACACACACACACACACACACACACACACACACACACACACACACACATTTAAAATATATATAATCCACACACACATATATAGATAGATTTTTAAAATATATATGTACATATGTGTGGTGTGTGTATCTGTGTGTGTATCCATATACATATATGCACAGGTATATATGTATATGTATATATGCACGTATGCACATACATGTATGCATACGTACGCATGTACTGATATATGCGTGTGTGTGTGTGTGTGTGTGTGTGTGTGTGTGTGTGTGTGTGTATACACACACACACACACATACATTTGTAGTCATATATACCGATACGCATACATTCATACATATATGTATACACGTACGCATATATATATATGCATATATACATACGTTCATACATGCGTGCATACATACATACATGCATATATACATGCATACATAAATTCATACATACATACATATTGTATTAAGCCTGATAATTAGATCATTTTGCCGGAAATGTCCATGGGAGTTTAATGATGGAAATTTCTCATGTATTGTTCTTACTTCTTATCGATTTTTGCATTGGAAATTTCTAAGGAATATACTAGTTACAATCCACTTCTTATTTTGTAACGTTTACCATTGTTTTGCCAAATCTAATGTAATTTCCTAACGGACGGTTGCCACATCTAACTAAAAATGATTTAGGCTCGTTTCGGAGTTGATTAAAAGTCAAGTGATCTGGTTTCACCCAGATGCGTTCAAATATTCGGATAGAACATACTGCATAAAATTATCCAAATACAGAGTCTTCGGGGACTGAGTAATTTTAACAAAAACACATAATTTTCAGTAAATGTTAATCGAGAAAATCGAAATAGGAATTTCTAGCAGAGGACGAATTCGACAAATAAAAAATCTGCGAACTGAAATTTTACTCAAATATTATAAGTAATTATAATGGATTTTATGGGATTCAAACTTAGATGAGGTGAATCTACGGATTACAGGAGTAGAAAGGCTAGGAACCCCCATGAAATCCCTGATCTGTAGACTACACCCAATCGAAAGGCCCCCTTGTATGGTATAAAGAATTAATCCACAGGTTAGCCGTAAGATCAGGAATGTAGCCTATAGCATATGGTGTACTGAGTGATGGTGCAAAAACAAGACAACGATGTATAATGGGGAGACAGCGCATAGCATAGGAGAGTGGATAGGTGACAACTGGTAGGAATTCAAGGAGGAAAACAACTCGTCAATGGTCTACTACCTGCAATCAGTATAATACATTAATTCATATACACACACACACACACATAAGATACACTTACTTAGGACAGAATGAGAAAAATAAATAAGTAAATAAATAAATAAAATAATAGCTAAATATAAGACATGGGTACAAAAAGTATAGTAAACATACCCATATATATATATATAAATATATATATAGGCGCGGGAGTGGGAAGCTTGCTTCCCAGTCACATGGTTCCGGGTTCTATCCCACTGCGTGGCACCTTAGGAAAGTATCTTCTACTGTAGCATCGGGCCGACCAAAGCCATTTGAGTGGATTCGGTTGACGGAAACTAGAAGAAGCCCGTCGTATATATGTATGTGTGTATATATATATATATATATATATATATATATATATATATATATGCATGTATAATGTATTTGTGTGTCTATGTTTGTCTCCTAACGTCGTATGACAACCGATGCTTGTGCGTTTACGTCCACGTAACTTAGCGGCTCGGAAAACAGACCGATAGAATAAGTACTAGGCTTACAAATAATATGTCCTGGAGTCGAGCAAATCGACCCCAGGACTTATTCTTTGTAAGCCTAGTACTGGTACTAATTTTACTGCCCCCGAAAGGGATGAAATGCACTGTGGGTCTCAGGGGAATTTGATCTCAGGATGTAAAAGACAGCCCAAATACCGCGCAGCATTTTGCTCGGCGTGCTAGCGATTCTGCCATCTCGCTGCCTCATAAATATTTAAATATCAACCATAGAGTGGAACGACAGATACTCTCACGCTATATCATTAGATCGTTTATTTTATATCTGATGAAAATCCTCCTCTATATTCGCCCACATTTACTAACGCAATCCTCTGCTTTTTAGAGAATCGAGGAATACATATATGAGTGCGTGTGTATGCGTACGTATGTGTGTGTGTGCGCGCGCATATGCGTGTGCGTGCATATATGTGTATATGTGTGTGTTAAGTTAACCGTTATTATTAGATAAATTTATCGATAATATCCATGGGAATTTATATAATGGAATTTTCACAGATAATTTTTCGTTCTAATTTTTTTAATCGATTTTTCCACCGGAAACAAATAAGGAATTTAGTAGTTCCAGTCCAGTTAATATTATGTAAAATTTACTATTGTTTTCCAGTTGCAATCTACTGTGTCTTATAATAATACCACTACCTCCTCCCAGAATTTTATATCTATCTATCTCTTATTTCTATTTTATTTCATTACTTTTGTTCTTATCGGTTTATAAATATTCGGTCAGATTTTTTTTTAAATCAGTAATACACGTTTTAACATAGGAGTTCAAATCGTGAAAGACTCGGAGATCTTTCTCAAACACTGCACGAGAATATCCAAAGACCAAGTCTTCAGTAGCATTGAGGCTGTGTAATAATTAAGTATAATTCTTGTGTCGTATGATCACAGAATGTTGCCAAGATAATATCTATATCATTTGATTCACAGCGAACTGCTAAATACACAAATATGTATAACTATATGTGCATATATATCATTTAATACGTACGTTTCAGATCAGTGTAATATATAATAGGAAATACATTCATTACGTAAGACCTTTCTCAGTTAAAAAATTAAGGTGCAACTAGCCGCTCCAGACCCCACTTATGCCGATAATCTAACAACACTTTGGAGTAGTTTGTGAAATTCTGGTGCCCTGCACACGATATATATATATATATATATATATATATATATATATATATATAAGCACACGACGGAGAGTGTGTGTGTGTGTGTGTGTGTGTGTGTGTGTGTGTGTGTGTGCACATATATATATATACATACATACGACAGGCTTCTTTTAGTTTCCGTCTACCAAATCCAAATCCTCTCAGAAGTCTTTGCTAAGCTCGAGGCTAACTCAAGGTGACACACAGTCAACTGATCCTGGAACCACGTGGTTGGGAAGCAAACTTCGTACCACAGTCATGCGAAAATGGTAAATTTCACATGTATAAATTTATGAAGAAAAACCAAACAGAAAATTGCTTTCACAATTGAAAGAAAAGTAATTTGATATTTATTAAATTATGCTACCGGTTTCATCTGTTTTAAAAATGATTTAGTCATGCTGTAATTTGATGTATTGAATGATCATTCATGATAACGATTCTGTAATTTTACATATTTTTATTACAAAATTTGTATTACGCTTGGTGTTAGTTTCCTTCTGATACATAGATTAAAATGTTTTTGGGGAGGAATTGCATATTATGAATGGTATTTGATTTTTAAAAAACCTTTCTTCAAGTATATATCTTTGTGTGTGTGAGTGAGAGAGAGTGAGAGAGAGAGAGAAAGAGAGAGAGAGAGAGAGAGAGAAAGAGAAAGAGAGAGAGAAAGAGAGAGATTTCGAAGTCCTTCTGAAATAATTTAAAATTAAGTTTACTGAAAATTTTTTAGTAGGCGTGCGTGTTTATTAACTTTTACAAGGAAAAGATTGATCACTGACTTCGAAGTGGCGTCTTGCTCGTATTTATCTCGACGGGTTCATGAATGCGAGCAATAAAGATTCCAATGCGTGTCTATATATGTTACAATGTATATATAAATATAAGACAGGCAAACTACTCGCTTTCCTATCCGAAAGGATTTTTTTCAAACCAATATTTATGTGCTATTATTTATAGCTTTGTGTGTGCTTCCAGATATACTATTTCAATAAACAAAATGCAAAAAGGGCATATATATATATATACATATATATATATATATAGATAAATAGATACATACATACATGCAAACATACATAAATGCATACCAGCGCACACACACACACAATGAAGTAAAGAAAGAGCAACATAGAACACTAGAAATTTTGTATACACTTCACTCTTCGAAGAGATAATACACATTCTTCCATTTTTGCTTAGATTTTCCCACCCCACACACACACACACACACACACACACACACACACACACACACACACACACACACACACACACACACACACACACACACACACACACACACACACACACACACACACACACACACACACACACACACACACACACACACACACACACACACACACACACACACACACACACACACACACACACACACACACACACACACACACACACACACACACACACACACACACACACACACACACACACACACACACACACACACACACACACACACACACACACACACACACACACACACACACACACACACACACACACACACACACACACACACACACACACACACACACACACACACACACACACACACACACACACACACACACACACACACACACACACACACACACACACACACACACACACACACACACACACACACACACACACACACACACACACACACACACACACACACACACACACACACACACACACACACACACACACACACACACACACACACACACACACACACACACACACACACACACACACACACACACACACACACACACACACACACACACACACACACACACACACACACACACACACACACACACACACACACACACACACACACACACACACACACACACACACACACACACACACACACACATTTAAGTATTCGCATATGTACGTATATATGCGTATATACGTGTGCGGGTATGTGTGTTAATATGTATATGAATATATGTTTATATGTCATTAACTTTACTATTATTATTGTTGTTATTATTGTTGCCATCATCAATAGCAGTATCATTAGTCTTGATATTGTTTTTACTATTATCATTATTAATACATTACACACTTATGTATGTGCACACACTCACATATATATATATATATATATATGTAGGCGTTTTTCTCAATGTTTGTGTGCGCTTGTTCTCTCTCATGTCTGATAAATTAATCCATCTTATTAATACTATCAACAATGTTACGTTGACATTT
>NC_142948.1:27169236-27176736 GCF_046866305.1 Octopus bimaculoides | reverse complement strand
ACTAGCAGAGACACCCAGCTTAAATGCACAGAATACTCAGTTTCAGACAAAAATTTCCTAGCACATGTGCTGGAACTACTAGATCACATGACATATAAGAAAATTATATTGGTTTATTAGTAAGTCCCATGGCTATTTGTGGCACTAGTGCTTGAAAACACACGAGGATTTTATACATATGGCTGACAGAGAAATCGCTGCTATATCTAGCCGAGAACGTCTACCGTTGATAAGATCATTGAAAGCTGAAAACTGGTGCCCTAGTTGTTCCGGCGGCAGTGGTGGACGATTATCACCCATTAGAGATATAAACACGATTATATGCACCACAAGTCGATGCGAGATGTTCTCGTGGTAAATAAAGTAATATTTTGTTTACCCAAAACGTACACTTCTATATGAGAATAAATATTAACTATCGGTATTAATACTGCTTCTGTCGATATTAAATATGTCTCTGTGTGTGTATGTACGTGTGTGTATGTATGCATGTATATATGTATATCTGGATATACGTGTGTGTATATATATATATATATATATATATATATATATATATATATATATATATGTATGTATGTATATACTAGCAGAGACACCCAACGTCGCTCGGGATTAAAATGGTATAGTTTATATATATATAGATATATATATTACAGTTATGTTGAAACAGGTGAATCGGGGAAGTGCAACATTGACGACAAAACATTTGTGGAGTAAATAATGGTCTAATTCGACTAATCGACATGTAATATATCGGAGGATTGGAAGATTCCAAGTGCTAACCTATCATGGAAAATTGGGGGTGAAGGTATGTAATTTTCTAACCCAATGAAAAGCTCAGTGGAATACTCTCCTTTGAGGCGGTCAGCGCTACGTCTAACACGACCTGTCGTATGGTGACAGTCAAATGAATGGAGGTGTAATGGAGATATTCTAGGTAAATGGGTACATTCTAGAAATAGGTTGCAATGGGAGATGGTAAGGAGCTGGTAGTGCTTGCAATCTTACCTTACCGCCCGAGCAGCACATGCCATTTGTTTCATTTGGAAATTTGAAAGCTTTGCCGAAACGACAATTTGAGTGTAGCACACCATTTTGTACAGAATTATCATTTTTATAGGAATAGGATGTTTCTGGAGGGATTACGTCTTTTCTTTGGTAGCATATTATTTTCAATATTGTAAACAAAAAATTATGGACATACAAAAAATATACATTAATCTCTATTTTCGTAAGCAATTGTAAATATATATTATGTCCGTATTTTTGTATGCTGTGTAAATTTATGAAATATAAGCAAATGAACGAAATAGCACATGTATGGAACTTCTAATTTAACGGTAAATGCTACAAAAATTATTACAGAGAGACAAAGAATTTTATGTCTTACCTTGCAACTTCTGCGATAATTATCATCCGGTGGTAATGAATCCGTAAATATGTATTGTTTTAAAGGAAATGAATATAAGATTTTGTTTTGACACTGGACAACTCACACTTCACTCATGTCAGTCGTCCACAAAGTATATAAAACAAGCAACACACAACAAGAAGAAAGAGACAAAAATAAAATAACACGTGACAATTTTTTTTTTTTTGCAAAAACGTTCAATGACAGTTAACTGGAGTGTGGGGTTCGAGTAGAAGTCATTCCACTTTTTGATTTATCATTACCATTCTTTTCGTTCGATTTTATTTTCCTCCGCTTTTCTGTGGTTTTTTCTGTGTTGTTCCCTCTGTGTTTCGACCCTGTGTGGTTAATAAAAAAATTAAGTCGTCAGGTATGTATATGTATGAATAGATGTGTATGCATGTGTATGTGTGTTTAATAACGTACTGTATATAGTATGTCTATACTTTTGTATGCAGTATAAATTAAGGAAATAGAAACACTTGTACAGAGAGACAAAGAATTTTATATTTTACCTGCCAAACTTGCAATTGCTGCGATAATTATTCATCGGTAATGGAACAGTAAATCTGTATTTTTTTAAAGGAAATGAAAATAAAATTTCGTATCGACACTTCACGCATATCAGTCATCAGGTATGTCTGCGTAGATCTGTGAGTGTTTAATAACGTACCGTGATAATATGTCTGTATTTTCGTATGCAGTGTAAATTAATCCCCCCCCCCCCCCACCAAATTACAGTATCGAAATGTTTCAGTTTTGATACTGAAATAGTGGAGGAGATATTATGTTGCTGTGGGCTCGAACTATGCAAGCGGTTATATTTTTTTTACTAAAACACAACCGGGACCCTAAGTAAGGTATGCGTAAAATTTGAATGAAATTGGTTGTGTAGTTCTGGAGTTTTAGGGATTCACACAGACACACACACATACATTCTCATTTATATATATATATATATATAGATAGATATAGATATAGATATATATATATATATACACACATATATGTATGTATATTTATATATAAATATGTGTGTGTGTGTGTGTGTGTGTGTGTGTGTGTGTGTGTGTGTGTGTGTGTGTGTGTGTGTGTGTGTGTTAGATTAAAGGAATGACAAGAGAACAAGGACTACGTAATCAACTGGTTAACAGATGTTTCTTCTCTCAAGTGCTGCATATTCAAAGCTGATTGTTTATGCATCAACTTAAAACTCACTCATACATACATGCATACATACATACATATATACAATCTGTGACTCCGACGTTTCGGCCTGCTAACCTTCATCGAAATTATAAAAGTATAATAAATACGAACTCCGCAAGTGTTGTTGAATAATCCTTCAGTTTAATGTAAAACTTTAAGTTTTCATTATAGCTCCAAGTAAAACCAAACACTTACATACAAGCATACACAGACACACACACAGAGGCAAACACAGAAATACGTATATATATATATATATATATATATATATATATATATATATATATATATATATATATATATATATATATATATATATATACATTTTTCCGCTTAATCATCTCAAGTGAAAAGCTGAAGAGAATGTGTTTAGTTTTCAAGTGATGATTGTCTGATTTGAGTTTTTTTTTCATTTTGTCTCATGGTTTATAAAAACAATGTCGATGGTTCTTCATTACAATATGATTTCAAATCTTGATTTCTTTTGTTTCTGCTTCTTATACTGACATAAAAAAATATACGCACGCACAAGCGTATGCAAATTTGCATAAACACATACGTACACACTCATATTGCACGCGCACAAATATATAACCCTCACTGAATAAATATGGACGTATATACATACACACACACACACACACACACACACACACACATATATATATATATATATATATATATATATATATATATATATATATATATATATATATATATATATATATATATATGTATATATATATGCATATATATATATATATATATATATAAATATTCCTCCTCTTCTTTCTCTCTCCCCCACGATATCCCACTCCAATCCCTCCCTCTCTTCTCTCTCACTTTCTCTCTCTCTCTCCGTTTATTTCCTCTCACTCTCTCTTCTCTGTACAGACGTTCGCATTTATACACACACACATATATATATATATATATATATATATATATATATATATATATACACATATGCATACATACATATCCACATACATACACACCCATTTAAGAAGCAGTCCCTATACAGACACACGCACACACACACACACACACACATACACACTCACATACACACACATATACTCACATACGCACATTCATACACACACATACACGCATATGCACACACACTCAGCAGGCTTCTTTCCTTTCCTTCGTTTTCATCTTTTTCCCTTCCATTCCACAATAAACATGAAATTTTAATGTGAAACTCTTATATAGCCTTCTGTTTTATACCTTAATTTCCTCAAACGAAATGTAATGTAATGTTGGTTCGGTGAGTCTTTATATGTGTGTTCGTATCTGTTCTAATTACATATATGTAAGTGTGTGTGTGTGTGTGTGTGTGTGTGTGTGTGTGTGTGTGTACAGTGTTTTATGCATGTATCTGCAGTGTGTGAATATCATAGTCTGCATATGTGTATTTCTGAGTGTGTGCCTCTGTCTGCAAAGACATATCTGTGTGTACGTATAAACATATATGTGTGTGTGTATACATACATTTATATTTATATATAAATTTATTTATATTGTATACATGCGCATACACACACACATACACACACACACAAGTTTACAAGGACGTACCGTATATATATATATATATATATATATATATATATATATATATATATATATATATATATATACAGGTGTATATGTATATACGTATATGCATATATGTATATTTGCATATGTATATAAAGATACGTATATATATATATATATATATATATATATATTTATATATATATATTTATGCATATGTATATATGTGTGTGTATGTATGTGTGATATATGTCTATATATATATATAATACATTATATATGTTGTATGTTATAGATCATTACATATTAATGATATATGTGTATGCGCGCGTGTGTGAGTGTTCTTATTTGTCTTTCTATCTCGTGTGCTCGGATCTATATCAATGTATATGCAGAGATCTGTGAACGTATGTGTGCATATATGCTTGTATGAATGCATACCTGCATAAGCTTCTGTAAGCGTGTGAGCGTGTATATATGTATATGTGTCTGCATATATAGCCATACGTGAACGTGAAGGCGTATATGTGCGGGAGTGTGTACGATCTTTTACTTAATATTTCATTTCCGAAATAATGAAATTTGGGGAAAAAAAATCATTAAAAAAAAATCATATTTCATATCAAATTTAATTTTAATTTAAATTAAAAATTGTGTAACGACATATTTATTTATTTCATTTTGTGTTACTTCATTTCATTATATTTTATTCTATTTTATTTTCAAACTGGTTTTTCATTCGGTATATTTTGCTCGTTTTACTTGTTGAGGAATTTTTTTTTTAATTTTTAAATTATTTTTCGTTTTAAATCTTTTGGTTTTATTTTTCTTGCACGAATTCTTCGGTGCGAATTATAGAGCGCTATATAAGTTCTCGAAGGATTGGTCAAATGAGATAGGGTGACGCTCATACAATCTTCGGTTTTATTAACTACATTAGTGAAATAAATTGGTTTCCACTGAGAATCTTGGAATTCACAGGCTCTAGCTCTTTCATTACTCAAATTATTTAAAAATTTCCACAGCATCTTTGCGTGTATATATTAATGTTCATATGTACGTATGTATGCATGTATGTACGTATATATGTATGTATGCATCTCTCTATCTAGCTACCTATCAATGTCTCTGTCTATCTATCTATCTACTTATCTACCTATCTATCTATCTACCTATCTATCTACCTATCTATCTATCTATCTAACTTTTTAGGTCCTCTTTCGTTTCTATTATTTCAAAATCTTTCTGTAAGGAAGGAACTACTTTCTAAGAAAGATCGTTGAAATGTAGTAAACAAAACGCATGCCAAATTTTGAATTCGGAACAGTTTTGCATATTTTTAGAGTTCCGCTTAAAAATCACATTTGCAATGCGCCAGTTAGCTGGTTAATTTCTTTTTATGAGAAGAAATTACCTAAACCATACGTATGTGTTGTGTGTGTGCATGTATGTATTATGCATCTGTCTATCAATCTATCTGGCTATTATTCTGTCTATCTATCTATCTATCTATCGATCTAGGTCCTCTTCTGTTTTTATTATTTGAAATCTTTCTGTAAGGAAGGAACTGCTTTTCATGAAAGGTCATTGAAATGCAGAAAACAAACATATGTCAAAACTTGAAATTGAGAAAAGTTTTGCATATTACACAGGTCAACAAAATTAAATGCATTATACTCATTATGAATGCAAACCAACTTTTTTAGACTAATTTTTCATACTGATTTCAAAATTTCATGCCATTTGTATGCAGTACGAATCAGTGTTTCAGTAGATACATGCAAATATTTACATATTTGTGTATATGAAATCTTTAAAGTAATAAATAAGGAAATATTATTTTCAGAAAGTAAATGAGTTTATTGAATTAAAAATCATCACTTTCGTTCTACAAAGAGTGAATGCACAAAAAACGGGTCAGATAAATCAAAGTTAGAACAACAGAGTTAGAAACATTGTGATTTGGATTTCCTGTGGTGTTCCCGATCTTGTTGATCACGGTAAAGTGTCCAGCAGTAGTCAGCCAGCATACTGTCCGTCCAAAAGCCTTGGTACCGTTTCTCCATAGCACTAATCTCCTGTTGAAATCATTCACCATGTTCATCAGACACTGCTACAAGGTTATCTGCGAAGAAACCTGGATAGGTATCCAAAAAGTGAACTTTCAGTGACATGCGACAATCCATTCCTGAGTAACATTTCAGAAGATTCTTAATGCCATCCTTGTAATCTATTGCCTCCTTGCTGTCCAAGAAATTCTCACAGATCCAATTGAAGGCATTCGAAACAGGCTGTTCCATTTACTGCTTATATGATATTACCACCTTATTGGTAAAACACATACACGCACACATGCACACATGCACACCCATGCCCATGGTGTTTGCCTTAGAATTGAAACTGGTTCTACGTTGTTACTAAATGAATTTCCTAAGCACAGAGCCATGGCAACAGAATGTATATATATAGATATATATGTGAAGAATAGTTGTGTACTTGAGTTTAGCATTGTGGGAGTTGTTGTTTCTGTTGTTGTTGTTGTCCGTTGCTGGTGATGCTGATGTTGCTGTTGGTGTTGTTTTCGTTGATGCCGAAGTTACTGTTGCTGCTGTTGCTGTCGTATCGAGTGTTCTGTTGTGGTCTTTCTTTCATAGAATATAAATATGTTTCTTTGATAAAGTATCCTATTCATTTCCGACTGACATTAAAGATATTTAGAAATTTTTTGACGTAAGAAAAAAAGTACATAAGTATGTGCAATATGTATATATACATATATACACTCAAACACACACACACACATATACATATATATATATAAATGCACGCATATATATAAATGCAAATATTTTTATAGAGAATAATAAATATACATATGTATATATATGTAAATATATACATATATATATACATGTATATATACACACATGTATATACATATATATGTACACATATATATAAATTGTATATATATATATATATATATATATATATATATATATATATATATATACACATATAGATATATGTGCGTCTATACATATCAGTATATATCTTTTTCTGTAAACATACATGCATATACAAGCAAAATACACACACACACACACACACGCACACACACACGCACACACACGCACACACACACGCACACACACGCACACACACACGCACACACACACATATATATATACATATATATATATACATTTGTGTATATATATAACTGTATATACATTATGTCTTTATACATATGTATATACACTTATGGTTATGTTTATGTATGTGCGTATGTTTGTATGCATGTATGTACATACATCTTCGCTTCATGTGAT
>NC_142948.1:27161736-27164236 GCF_046866305.1 Octopus bimaculoides | reverse complement strand
GAGAGAGAGAGAGTGAGAGACAGACAGACAGACAGACAAACGGGCAAGCAAGCAGGCAGGTAGGCAGACGGATAGACAGATAGCCGCAGGAAGACAGAGAATCACCAGAGAATGATATAAAGGGAGATAAAGAAAGAGACAGAGTGAGATAGAGAGACAGGGAGAGACATAGGGAGAGACGAAGAAAACGACAGGAAGAGAGAGAAAGAGACAGTGGACAGGGAGAGACAGAAATATAAACGGAGAGACAGAGATAAAGAGAGAGACGCAGACACAGAGACATAGACAAAGGGAGACAGAGAGACAAAGAGAAAGAGAGGAAGACAGAGAGAGGGAGAGAGAGACAGACAGACACACACACACACACACACATACACACAAAATATGAGTTCATTGTGTGGAAAATTTTGTATTAAAAACCGAAAATTAATATCCGTGGATATACTTGGCCACTCCGTGTTCCTAAACATTCACTGAGGTACTGGTTTATAATTCTTTTGCAATTCTTCTGTTGTCAAACATTCCATTTCAGATAAATTAATTTCCAATGCAATTTAGTCTTGTTGTCTTGGAGATTGGGTATTTTGGGATTATTTTCATCAAACTAATCCTTACATTAACGAGTCTTGAAGCAAGAACCAGAAGGAAGCTAACGAATGCAAATTTGAAGAACAAAACAAGGAGACACGTTGAATGCAAAACACTGAATCACAACTCTAACTAAATTAACAACACAGATGCACAAACAAACAGTACATATTCATATACATATACTTACAAGCAATACACAAAAACAAACAACACACACTTGCGTGCATACACGTGCTTGAATATACAGAGAACAAAAGGAAGACAGTATTAGAATGAGAAAAAAAATCATTGAAATCGTTCAGGGGGTAACAGAAGTGTGACGAAAATTCTACGAAAAACTCCTTAATTATTGACTAATTGATTAGATACCAATACATCTGAAGTGAATCAGTGCATGTATGTGCGTGTTTATTGACTAAAACGACTCCCAAAGGCGAACAAATTGGGTTTGAACACACAATATATATACATCTATATATGTATGTATATATATATATATATATATATATATATATATATATATATATATATATATATATATATATATATATATATATATATATATATATATATATATATTTATATATATATACATACATACATACATATATATATATATATATATATATATATATATATATATATATATATATATATATATATGTGTGTATATATATATACATACATACAGTATGCCTGCTGTATATGTCATATGCCTACTAAATATACAAGCAGCATGGGCGCTATCACTACAAGAACTACAAGAAGGACGCTTTAATTCTTCCAAACGAGATGTTTATCGTCTGGAAGCCTTTCCACATTCTACAAATAATGAAATTAAGCCAAGGCTTTGACCATTCTGTGTTTCAATGAATCATAGAAAAACGAAGAATTCCAAATATACTACCAAACAGAAAATAACGACGGTTTATTCAAATACGTACATATATATATATATATATATATATATATATATATATATATATATATATATATATATATATATATATATATAGTGAAGTGGTGAAACCTTTTCCTCTAGAAGCCTATGCGTGGTAATTTATTAAGTTATAAAATACAGAATATCTGAAAGTTATGGTACGAGATATATATTTTCGTCTGAAGACGATGTTCCAGCATGGCCGCAGACGGGTAACTGAAACAAGTAAAAAAAAATACATACATATATATATATATATATATATATAAATATAGTTGGAATTTACAAACGAAAAATAAAAGGCGAAGGCGGGTGTGCAAACAACAAACAGATGTATTAGTTTAATGCTCGGGAAGTGTGAAAATAATTTTGAGGTCATCTATGCACAATATTGATGTATGAATGGGTGTATAGTATTCTATACCTGCTAGGATATGACATCTTGAGTGGATACTCAAACTGTGGCATACAAATGACAACTAAGGTGGTGCCATCTCTTAGTACAACTTTAAGAAACCTAGACATCCCTGTCACATTCCTTTTAGTGGTCACCTCCCCTTATACACACACACACACACACATATATATATATGTATATATATATATGTATACAGCTATAGATGTACACACATATATATGTATATACACACACATTGTTAAATGTACATATATATGTGTGCATATTTGCAGAATATATGTATGTATTAAAGAATACTTACGTATATTTACATATAGACAGACAAACAAATAGGTAGATAGATAGATAGATACATACATACATACATACATACATACATACATACATACATACATAGACATATGATTGCAGTTCACTCATGTCAGAGAAAAACCATCACCAATTTATGATAGAATAGTTGTTTCCTCAGCGTCTCTATGGAGCTGTCTAGGCATCAAACATATCTTTTCACAAACCTTGCATATAAAGCTATCCCTTTACATTATACATAT
>NC_142948.1:27149236-27154236 GCF_046866305.1 Octopus bimaculoides | reverse complement strand
CCTAGTCTGAGGCATTTATGTGTAGTAATGCCTGTAATATAAATAAATATATTTAAAGGGAATAATTAATAAAATTTTGCCTTATGAGGTTTTTCAGGCTAACTACTTGATAAATTCTTATAAAGATTTTATCATATTTTTAAATTGTATATATGTATATATATATATATATATATATATATATATATATATATATACATATATTTATACATACATATATATATACATACACACTCATACACGCGCACACGCGCACACGCTCACACACACACACACACACACACATTCACGTACGCATGTATATATATATATATATATATATATATATATATATATATATATATATATATATATATATATGTATATATATATATATATATATATATATATATACATACATATATGTGAGTGTGTGAACTCACTATATTTCTATATAGACTCTTATGTAGCTATCACTGTAGTGTTCACATTTTAATATATTAAAACAAATTCTTGCAATTCATTTTTTTTTTTTACCTTGCTTAAATGTGCAGGCTAAAAAGTTCTTTATTGCTTGAAAAACTTGCATTAGAATTCTTGCACCTTCTGTTATGCATATATATATATATATATATATATATATAAAGGCAGTGCTCCAGCAAGCCATAATCGGCACGAGGCTGTTTATGCCCGTCTACACCATCTCAACATAACATGAAATAAATATAAAAATTAAAAATGAAAATGAGATAAATTCTAGCAACCATATGGCAATAACTTTTTTTACAGTTAAGGGGAGACTACTGAGAGGGCAACTAAATACTGAATTCCACTTGTAACGGTCTTAGCTTGCCCTGGTTTAAATATATCTGACCAATGGTAGCGATTGCTGGACTTTGGTCAATTTCATTACGGACAACAGGTGGCTGGTCTATAGAATATTTCAGTATGTACACCATTATAAAAACTTTACGCGTTTGATTTTGGATAAATATTTATCAGCTTTATTTACGAATATATAAGTATTATGCTTTTTCTACACATATTGGCGATTCCTGTTTTACTTTAACACTAGTTTTATATTATACACCATTTATACATCCTGGTACCCCTATATAAAGAGATAACCCACGAATTATTTCTCTAGTTCATTTGCTACTTCACTCTTTTGCCTATCGACTTCAAGCAAAATGGTATGATTCTAATAATATATTGAACCTTCTGGCCTCATCTCGAAGCCCTGTTCCTTCGTCTTCCTTTCGAATGTGCTATAAAGGTGACAAATATTATTTTCGGAATTTTCTTTCTAAGCACCGATTGACATTCGCAGCCAAAACGGCTGCAAGAAATGTTGTTAAGTTTTGTATTGAAAAATAATTAACTTTAGATGCCACGTCTTCTGACACCTGATAAAGTACACCAGGTAGACTCCCATCTCGGAAAAATCAGAAACAAAAATAACAATCCATGCTAAGGAATTATCTTTCCTAATTTGCCCCAAAGAAGTCCTTTCCTCTGAAGAGAAGCTTATGGCTTCAGTTTTTTTTTTTTTTTGGCGGGGGGAGATGCAAAAGGCGTTGTGTTTATTGCCAGCTCGCCGCCTTGTATATACACACATACACACACACGTATATATATATATATATATATATATATATATATATATATATATATATATATATATATACATACATATATAAATATATATATATTGAGAAAAGAGAGAGAGATACGGAGAGAGAGAGAGATAATATATAATATATATATATATTTATTATATATGATATAATGTACATATACAATATATATATATATATATATATATATATATATATATATATATATATATATATATATGTATGTATGTATATATATATATATATATATATATATATATATATATATATATATATATGCATACATTATATTTGTTGTGTGTGTCTGTGTTTGTGTTCGTGCGTGTGTTTATGTTTGTGTATGTGTATGTTAAAAAAGCAAACCTTGTACCTAAGCAATGCTTAACGAAAAGAAATAAATATTTCTTTAATCAAGTATATTTTATGCACATTGAAACAAGTATACAATCGGTCGTAAAGGTAATGCCTTAACGATAATACTTCTGGTCGTAAAAACGTTCATAGCAGTGATAATAATGAAAACTGTAGTCATAAATATAGATTGTGATAATAACATTAATAAATGATATCATGTGAATCTTGATAATTAAATGTTGGTAACGATGTAAACGGTAATGAGAATAATGATTATGATGATGATGTTGATAATGGTGATTGTCAGTGTGACGTCGACGATGGTGATATTGTTAAGCTCTTTTCAATTTCTGTTCTAAGAATAGTACCTTCATTCCAACATATATTGATTTCAAATTTTGGCACAAGGCCAGCAGTTTAGTGGGGCGGGGATACG
Source organism: Octopus bimaculoides (assembly GCF_046866305.1). NCBI lineage: Eukaryota > Metazoa > Mollusca > Cephalopoda > Octopoda > Octopodidae > Octopus > Octopus bimaculoides. Next base: position 27,151,830 of record NC_142948.1, on the reverse strand, counting down.
TCGAACACATTGACCCCAGACTTCAAGTGATCGTAATTTAATCGACCCCGAAAGGCAGAGTCGACCTCGGTGGAACGTAAAGATGAACAAAATGTTGCTAAGCATTTTTTCCCGGTGTTCTAAGAATTTTGCCAACCCACCGCTTTCTTCATTCCAATAAATATTAACCGAATTTCCATACCAAAAAGGAAATGGTTTCCACGGACACCAGCATTGTAAGTAGTATTTGTCGAGAGTTTTTAATTCCCTGGGTTACAGACTTTTCCAATATTCCAAGAATATTGTCTTCATTCCAACATATATACACTGACTTCCATACCAAAATCTAAATGGGCACAAAGCTCTCCGATACAATCCATACCATTTGCCATAGCTGATTATTCCGCCAGTCTACAGAATTGTCCAATATTCCAAGAATATTGTCTTCATCTCAACAAATATACACTGACTTCCATATCAAAATCTAAATGGATACAATGCGCTTCATACCATTATAATCCATGCCATTAGCCATAGCTGATTATTCCGCCAGTCTACAGAATTGTCCAATATTCCAATAATGCTGCCTTCAGTCCAGCAAAATACCTGGGCCAAGCATGTGCCCTGCACTGTTTTGGCTAATGGAAATATCGGACAACTCTCATGAATAATAATGAGCTAGAAAAATGTGTGTATGACAGTTTTTTTACCTCCTGACAAGCTTGTCATTTCCCGTAATAGCATGTAAATTTTAAAGAATTGTTGCATCTTGAGATTGTCTCCCCTTCTCTAGTTGAGGTCTTAATTGTCATTTGGTAAGCATAACACATACCTTAGAGGCGGAGATGATATTAATAAATCACGAACTGATTTTGTATGGTGTTTGATATACCTGTATCTCTGTACGTTATTGGAATACAAGCCACTGGACACTTTGAGCTCAGTTTTACAAAATGAGTTCTACTCATTCTTGTATTAGTCTCTGTTCCTTGGCTATTCGAGATAAGATCGAACATTTGTCGTGATGATGATGGCTACTAAACCCGAAACATGTGCCCACGACTGTTCTCTTATCTCCTCACAATAAACTTGGACTTTTCTTTAATGCTTGATTCTCAATATTGGTTTCAAATTTTGGCACGAGGCCAGCAATTTTGGAAGAAGGGGTTAGTCGATTACATCGATCCCAGTGTTCAACAACTACTTATTATATATATCGACCCCCAAGGATGAAAGGCAAAGTCGACCTCGGCGGAATTTGAACTCAGAACATAAAGACAGGCGAAATACCGCTAAGCATTTCGACCGGCGTGCTAACGTTTCTTATTTCTTTATTGCCCACAAGGGCTAAACATAGAGGGGACAAACAAGGACAGACAAAGGGATTAAATCGATTACATCGACCTCAGTGCGCAACTGGTACTTAATTTATCGACTCCGAAAGGATGAAAGGCAAAGTCGTCCTCGGCGGAATTTGAACACAGAACGTAACGGCAGACGAAATACCGCTAAGCATTTCGCCCGGCGTGCTAACGTTTCTGCCAGCTCGCTACCTTAAGGATGAAAGGCAAAGTCGACCTCGGTGGTATTTGAACTCAGATCTAATAGACTGGCCCCCTCCCTAAATATTTCGGGCCTTGTGCCTAGAGTAGAAAAGAATATTAATCTCCCTTCTGAAGTGGAGCAGGTCTTAATTACTATTAGTGATAGTTAAGATACATCTTCTAGAGGCGAAGATAATTTTAAAAATCAAGAATTTATGTTGTAAGGTGCGCAATATAAATGTTTGTCTCTGATATGCAAATGCATACAAATTAAGGAAGTCGTACGTGCGTTCTACTTTTTTTTCTATAAATTGCAGTCCTTTGACCAAATGAAGATAAACGAACAGTTACTGTGCTGATGATGGCTATTTACACGACTAACTTGTTTACACGACTATCCTCTAATCGCCCGACAATGAACATGATATTTTCCTGAAAGGAACGTCAACTTTGGAAGTAATTCAATCTAAAAGGAATTCTCTCTTTCGATAGTGAAGCCTGATTTTAATTATTATTTATTCGTTATGATGGATCCACTAAACGGAGAGATAAATTTAATAAATCAAGAAGATAGCTCTATTGTAGGGTATTTGAAATACTTGTATTTGTCTATGGTGTTCACATGTCTAAATCGAAACTGAGTTACTTGCACCCCAACACAGACTAAACCATTTGTCATAATTAGTTATTCTTGCCAGTCTACAGAACATTCTATTTCAACTCTTTAACTAATATATTAAATTTGCAATATAAATCTATGAAACCAATGCGACAATAGATTTAAATATAATATATGATTCGTCAGCGAATGTCTTCATTCGCAATATATTTCTTTTTACCACTTTTCTCTCTATATTCCGCATTTTTTCCTTTCTTTGTTTCTTTTTACATTTTGTCTTAACATCAATGATTATATATATATATATATATGTGTGTATGTGTGTGTGTGTGTGTGTGTGTGTGTATGTGACTAAACGTATCGCATATATATATATATATATATATATATATATATATATATATATATATATATATATATATATATATATATATATATATATCACAATATAT
>NC_142948.1:27141736-27146736 GCF_046866305.1 Octopus bimaculoides | reverse complement strand
TAGATAAACTTCAAAAAAGAAGTTGATAACGCAATTGTAATTTTTAAGAATATTCATTTACATTTTTTGAGACGACATGATTTTCAAACGTAGGTTGAAATGGAAGACCGTGCTCTATGTTCAAGAAAATGTTGTTTGTGTTATTGTTATATTATGTTGCTGCTTAATCTGGCGTGGTGTACTGCAGTTTAGTCTAGTGTTCGGTGGTGCGTAAAACATGTGTTCCTGTCAGCCTTGTGTTGTGTTCTTGTTTGATGCATTCTGGTCAATGTAGCTTGTTGTGGTCTTGTCTAGTTACATTATTTAGTCTGGTATGGTGTATTATTTTTTAGCCTGGCATAATTTATTAATATATTTAATTTGGAAGAAATATTTAACTTGTGTGTTAATAATTTAAATGTTTATGAGATTATTTTTTTCATATAAATTGTTATATTTTGTGTAGGATCAGAAAAAGTTTAAGAGTAAAATAATGGCATTGGAAGTTATAGACTAAAGTGAGCTTTATCTTTTAATGTGATATTAATAACGGCTTGATTTTGGATTTTTTCTCTGAAGAATTTTTTTTAATTACAATATTAATTTTGTTTAAATTCGACTTTTTGTGATTAGGCTTTATAACCATATTGGTTTTAAATTGTGGCACAAGGTCAGCAGATTGTGGGGAAGGATTAAGTCAGTTACATCAACCCTAGTACTTTATCGACTCCCGAAAGGATGAAAGGTAAAATTGGCCACGGCGAAATTTGAACGTGAAGACGAATAATATACCTCTAAGCATTTCGCCCGGCATGCCAACGTTTCTTATTTCTTTATTGCCCACAAGGGTATAAACATAGAGACAAACAAGGACAGAGAAAGGGATTAAGTCGATTAGATCGTCCCCAGTGCGTAACTGGTACTTAATTTATCGACCCCGAAAGGAGGAAAGGCAAAATTGACCTCGGCGGAATTTGAACTCAGAACCTTATGGTAGACGAAATACTGCTGAGCACTTCGCCCGGCGTGCCAACGTTTCTGCCAACTCGCCGTCTTATAAAAAGAACATATTGGTTTCAAATTTTAACACAAGGCCAGCAATTTCTGGTGAGTAGTGGGGTAAATCAATTACATCGATGCCAGTATACAACTGGTACTTACTTTATCGACCCCCGAAAGGGATGAAAGATAAAATCGAACTCAGTGGTATTTGAAATCAGAACGTAAAGACGGATGACATGCCGCTATGCCCTTTGCCCCGTGTGCTAACGATTCTACCATCTCATGGCCTTAATATATATTAATTATATCGATTAGTATTTCTATAGGGATCTTAGTGATCATTCCAGTGTATCTAATATATGGTGGTCACTTTAGTGCATTTGCGTCAATCTGGTGTGTTCTAGTCAGGTCTGATTTACTGTCTCATGTTATTTGTTGAGGCCAGATCAAGTGTGTATGGGCAATTTTCTTTTACGGTCAGGGGTTGTGTGATATCGGAAGATCTGTTATGTTACGATTAAAGTCTATTTTGAGATCTGATGTCGTATATTTTGACCAGCTCTGTTGCGTTACAAATTGGATATTGACTGTGGTGGTCAGCAAAGGTCTTCAATATCTGAAATGGTCTTAATACAGATGGTTGTAGTCGAGCGCATCACCGTAGCAGAGAAACAGAAATAAAAGCCAGTCTTCCTAGAATCACTAACAAAAATCCCCACAAACATAAACGAAAAGACAAAGCCAACTACCATTACATGAAAGCTTCAAAGTGAAAAATCTAGAACTATCTTTATTATAATGGATTAAAGCTATAAAAAAACTATACTATGAAAATTCAATTTATCTTCAACATTATATATTTTATTTTATTATATTTTATTCAGTGTTATTTTATTACGTTCTAATATATCTGATTATATCTTATTATGCTTCCTGGTAATTTAGTTATTTCATAGTTTTTGAAAAATTATTTTTAAATCATTCCATATAATGGAAAAGACGTGGCTTTTGGTAAGGAAGATGGCGGCGGCGGCGGTGGTGGTGGTGGTGGTGGTAGTGGTAGGATTATAGTATTGGTTCTGGTAGTGTTGGTGGTGGTGGTCGGTCGTCTTTGTCGTCGTTGTCATTCTCGTCATCGTTGTTGTCTAGGTGATAGTTTCTGGGATAAACGGTCGCAGCAGGGGGTGTAGTGGTCCTGATGATTGCGGTAATGTAGATGGCGCTGATGGGGTTGATGGTGGTGGTGGTGGTGGTGGTGGCGGTAGCTTAGAGTGATGAAGATGAATTAATTTTAGATGTGCATTCTATGTCTTCCACATTCAAGTATGTAGCGCGAGTGTGTATGCACGTGCATGTACGTGTGAGCTTGTGTACGTTTGTATCTTCGTGTATGTATGTGGATGCATTGTGATGTACTAATATGGACAAGAAGTAAAGTTAAAGAAATTCATAAATGGACGCATTAATTTTAATATATTCATAAATACATGTTTAAATAAATACAGACAGACAAGCAGATTGCCAGAAAAATAGATACCAACAGATAAAAACATAGATATTAATCTCTTTTACTCTTTTACTTGTTTCAGTCATTTGACTGTCGCTATCGAACCCAGGACTTATTCTTTGTAAGCCTAGTAGATATTCTATCGGTATCTTTTGCCAAACTGCTAAATTACGGGGACGTAAACACACCGGCATCGGTTGTCAAGCGATATTGGGGGGACAAACACAGACACACAAACACTTACACTCATACATATATATATATATATATATATATATATATATATATATATATATATATATATATATATATATATATATATATTTATATACGACGGGCTTATTTCAGTTTCCGTCTACCAAATCCATTCACAAGGCTTTGGTCGGCCTGAGGCTATAGTAGAAGACACTTGCGCAAGGTGCCACGCAGTGGGATTGAACACAGAACCATGTGACTCGTAAGCTAGCTACTTACCACACAGCCACTCATATTAATATAAATATATTTACACCCATACACATATAACGTGTGTGTGTGTTTATATATGTATAATCTTATATATATATACATATATAAGACAGGTCGACAGATAGACAGAATGATAGATAGATAGATAGATAGACAGATAGATAGATAGACAGATACAGACATATGTATGTGTATATATATATATATATATATATATATATATATATATATTATATTGTATTATATGCATATATATGTATTATATTATATACTTCATACATACCTATGTGTGTGCCTATCAATGTGAGCGGCTAATCCCACATACACGTACACACATGCATATACACAATAAGACACGGTTTCTGAGAAACCACTGAAAATATTAATTTATACGTCCGAAATGATATTTCTGTTATTAATCCAATTCTGCTACGTAGAAAAGTTTTGCAACTCTGAAGATGTAACAATGCATTTTGATTATGTAATTGACATTATGTTAGTAATAATCATTCCTTGTTAATGAAACGTGCGTAAGATGGGGAATAAATATTTTATAGATAAGATCACATATGTTCTTTTATTTTCTACGGATTCTCTGAAATCTTCAAATGTTGATCCTTCCAAGGACCATAATAGGAATGGGAATGCATATAGAATTGTAAATACGGGATATTTGTCATTTCAATTTAAATTTTAAATAGAACTTCAGCAATTTCTTCTTTTCCTATTACGGTAGCTGCCAACATACATCTTTGATATAAATATGGCACTGCATGACGAAGCCTCAAAATTTAGTCACGTGATTAACAGGAGGCATTTTGCAAAACTGTGAACGGTAATTTCAACCATGAAATAAACACATATACTCTAGTTTTGTACTGTGTGCAGTTTTATTCTATTTGAACCCAAACATACTTCTTTGCATAGAACCATGCATAAACACATATATATATATATATATATATACATATGTATGTATGTATCAATGTATGTACATATATGTATGAACAACATGTATATATATGCACGCATACATATATATATATGTGTGTGTGTGTGTGTATGTATGTATGTATGTATAGTATAACTATCTGTATATATGTCCGCAAATACATATACACCAAGTGACAGATTTCGTTGCACAAACAAACTCTAGTTCTAGATCAATAACTGAAATATATTAAAACAATTATATGTATTTTGTCTTATTTTATATGTGAGGCCTCAGGGATCAAATAAGACGAAATTCATATGTTTATTTTAATATGTTGCAGTTATTGATTTGTGAGTATGCTTTCAATAACTCAATACAGCCTACATGTAAACGATACTGTACACGTGTGTGTGTGTGTGTGTTCATGTGTGTCCGTCTGTCTGTCTGCGTACATATATGTATGCATATATATGTATACATACATACATACATACATACATACGTACGTACGTATGTACGATCGTTCATACATATATACATGTAATACATACGAAAAGCACCAACTTTACTTTCGTTCAGCGGTGTCGATAAAATAAAGTACAATTAGAGTACGGATGTCGAGGGTATCGACTAAACGTTCTCTCTGTAATATATTGACCGGTACCTAAATTAAAACCACACGCACGCGCATAGACAAACTCTATGCATATGCAATCCAGGGACCTGATGAGCAAAAGAGACAGTGTCGCTCTTGTAATCCCAAGGTGCTACCGCATGTGCAGGCTATGTCATGTTTCTGTGGAAGACATTACGCGTGTGATTAGTAGCTGTCCTAAAATGTCGTCGCGGTACTACCTCCCTACGCGACACGATGTTGTTGCTAAAACAATTTACAATGTCATCCGTAAAAAAGACTGTCCTGAAACAAACTTAAAAAATCCCTCTCTTATGGAATAAATTCATAAACACTAACTCAAGGAATACTGGTGGAATATTCCCATCAAAACTTCTGTTAAATGTAAATATAACAGGCTGAATGTTGTTGTTTGGGACAGAGGGGGGGGAGGCAAAGGTATGTACCATCATAGAGTTCAGCCGCCCAGCAGATAT
>NC_142948.1:27126736-27131736 GCF_046866305.1 Octopus bimaculoides | reverse complement strand
CAGAGACTGTTTCATTGGAATATGCCTTTGTGATACTGTATTCTATCGGTGATAATACAGTCATTCTTTGGTGGCCCCCGATGAAGTCAGGTCATCTATGGCTTTGACTATTCTCACTGGAACTTTAGCAAGTTGAAGGGCTTCAAGCATCCATGTGTGTGGAACAGAGTCAACGGCTTTCTTGTAATCTAGCCACATTGAAACTAGGTTCTACCCATGCTCTCGTACCTCTGACATCACAGTTTTGTTTTGTTCATTAACAGTTGCTTGGCACATCTCCAGATTCCTTTCTTCTCTGCAGCTTGTTTTGCTGCGATAATGTTATTGGTTTCACAATAGTCTTGGAGAAAGAGGTTTAAACATACTGTATATATCTTATACATAAAGTTCTGGCATGCAATTGGCCGGTACTTTTTTGCCATGTGGGAGGTTCTGCATTTGGGGATCAATTTTGTGCCTGCCACAGCTAACCAGTACGGTATGCTATTGTTCCCAAATGAAAGCTTGCTGGTCTGGGTTGATAAGACATGGTCGGTAGAATATTAGTTTATTGTACCAATATCCAACAATCAAGTCTCTTCCAGGTGCTTTTCCATCCTGGAGTTTCTGGATCACAGTTGCAAGAGTTTCACCATCAATGTTGAATGTCTTGGATGTAACGCAGGAGCAATAACTTTTCCGGATTTCTTCCAGCCACAGAGCTTCTTTGTTTAATTCCTTCTCTTCACTCCGGAGTTTATGTCTTCTGGTGAAGGAGCTGCTGTGATATCTATTGCTCCTCCTCTCATGTCTCTATATAGTGCTGCCTGGTTGAGGTTAAATTTTTTGTTTATTGTTCTTCTTTGTGTTATTCTCTTCTGATGTCGGAGGTTTTCACTGACAGCTTTTAGCTCCTGCTTGAGGGTAATCAGTTTGCAAATGAGTGTATATATGTATGTATGTATGTATGTATCTATCTATTTATCTATCTATCTATGCATTATGTATGTTCTCTTCTATTTCTATATGCTCGAAATAAATTTTCCTGTAAAGAAGAAGCTGGTTTCTCATTAGCATAAAACTTTCCATCATTGGAGTGTAGATAACAAGAAAATTCACGTCTTGGACTTGAGGAAAGTCTGGCATATTTTCCCTCTTCCGCCTAGAGGCTATAATTGTAAAGTGCGAGTTAGATCTACAAGTAAAGTCAATGTAAAGTAGTAACAAGAGTACTGACGCCGTCGTAAACAACTTAGAGGTGTTGTAACGTTGCACGTGTAGGAAGAGGTATTGGTGTCTTTGTTTTCCGTATCATCTATGATCATACTAACAGAATTCCATGTGGAATAGACTGTATTATATTATCAATTTTGAATAACGTTATCTTGTTAAGTTACTTCTTTTATTTATAGCTGAAGACGTAAACTACATACTTATTTAGGCAAGAGGAGTCGACATAGAAGAAAATGTTCAAAATGTTTTTAAATAAATTGTCCTTTACCGGTGAACGTCTGATTTTGATTTTGATTTTTACTTCTTTCAGTCATTTGACTGTGGCTATGCTGGAGCAGCACCTTTAGTCGAGCAAATCAACCCACAGGACTTATTCTTTGTGAGCCTAGTACTTATTCTATCGGTTCTCTTTTGCCGAACCGCTAAGTTACGGGGACGTAAAGACACCAGCATCGGTTGTGAAGCGATGTTGGATGGACAAACACAGACACACAAGCATATACACACATACATATACATATATATATATATATATATATATATATATATATATATATATATATATATATATATACGACGGGCTTCTTTCAGTTTCCGTCTACCAAATCCACTCACAAGGCTTTGTTCGGCCCGAAGCTATAGTAGAAGACACTTGCCCAATTACAGGTATAAGCCTGAACTCATAATCTGAATAGAGTAACTGCAAATTTCTCAATAGTTCAGCATAGGTGTTCTCCTTTTCACTTCGACTTCAACTTTATGTTAACATCCGATGGGCAGTTATTTTCCACAACTGTGCACAGTTTCTCTTTTCTATCCCAAATCATTATATCAGGTCTGTTGTGCTTACATTTGATTGGGGTCTTCACTGGTACATTCCACAAGTATTCCTTTTTATTATGAGCGGCTATGCCTTCTACCATATTGTGGGTTCTTATTTCTTTGTCCTCGGGATTACCCTTCCGACGGATTTCATTATATGATGTGGGTGTATGTTTGCATGTATATATGTATGTATGTATGTGGGTGTATGTTTGCATGTATATATGTATGTAGGTATGTACGTGGGTGTACGTGTATTTTTAATTTTTTATCTTTTATCTTTTACTTGTTTCAATAATTGGACTGTGGTCATGCTGGAGCACCCACCTTGAAGAACTTTAGTTGAACGAATCGACCTTACTTCTTTTTCAAAGCCTGATATTTATTCAAATATCCGTTTATATACACACGAACCGGTATACGAATATCTGTGTATGTAGGTTTGGATTTACGTGTGTATGAGTGCAAAGGTATAGATACGTACGTATGGACGTAATCCTGCTGCCTGTATGAGTATGTGTGTATGTATGTGAATGTATGTGTATACTGATATACGTGTGCACGCATGTGTATGTGTGTGTGTGTTGTGTATGTAGAATCGGATGTGTGTGTACATGAGAACGAATATGCTTAGGTATCTATGTAGTTGAAAAAAAAGGTTAAAGATCTATACAAATCAAATTTTCATATATAAAAGATGGAGCTGGAAATAGCTCAGATGTCTAAGACATTTCAATTGAAGAGGGAATTTAATAAAAATGATTTTGAAAAACTATATAAAGAAAATATACCGGTTTCGATGAATCTCATCTTATGAAATATCAGTAAGAATTTATAAAAATTTGAGGTAAAAACATACACACACACACACACACACATAGACACACACACTCACACACACACATATATATATACATATACATATATATATATATATATATATATATATATATATATATATATATATATATATATATATATATATATATATATATATATATACATATATGTATGTATATGTGTATGTGTGTCTGTGTAAGATATGTGTATATAAATGTAGATGTATATATGTGTGTGTTTGTGTGTGAGTGTATATATATATGTGTGTGTGTGTGTGCGTGTGTATATATGTATGTATGCGTATGTGTATGTGTATATATGTTTAATTTATATGCGTGTATGTGTATGTGTATTTGTGTCTGTGCACGCGTGTGTGTGTATACGTGTGAATGTGTATATATATATATATATATATATATATATATATATATATATATATATATATATATATACGTACGAGTGTGTCAGGTCATAGGTGACTGTTGAATGAATTGACAACCCAGTGTACTATTGATATAGCACGTGCCAAAACGTCTGTCACACGACACCGGCATAAACCCACTCATAACCTTAAACTAACTGTGATGACAGACTTTCAATATCCTTCTTCAACAGGTCCCAGCCAATCTACATCGCCCTTCCAGAAAATTTTGCCTGTATATATTCTTTCTTTCCATTTTCTAGTACCATTCCCTCGCTTTAAACTTAATATAATCTAATTTTTTTTCTCCACCAGTCTCATATTATTTATATCTCTCTCCCATTTACTCTCCCTCGATACGATTTTTTTTTTCGTCTTTTCATCCTTTCTTGTCTACAGTTTATATATACAAATACAGTACTGGAAACATTATGTATTTTTGGAATATTTGGTATTTCTATATACAGAGGTAACATAAAGTAAATTTATATATTAGCAAATGATATATTTCCTATTATTTACGCAAAACTAGTATTTCAATAGTCAGTTTGCTCTCCTTTAGCAGAATTAAGGGCTTGTACACGTCATGGCATTCCACGAAGAAGTATTCTTTACAAGTCCTTGATTCTGTCCGACATGGAACCTAACTTGTATGAGGTGCTCAATAAGGAGGCATTTGGTTGTAATAGAGGGATTGATGTATTTCATCTTTCAACAGACACTATACGCTCTCAAGTGGATTCCTGTCAGGTGAATCTCCTGGCCATTGAAGTACGTTAATAGCATCGTCGGCGAACCATGTCTTTAACGATTTTGCTGTATTGCATGGTGCCGAGTTCTGTTGGAATATCCAAGGCCTGTTTCCATATCATTCCCGTACTTGTTGTGGTTTTAGTCTACTTCTAAGTACCGCTATGTAGCTCTCTTGCTTCATAGAACCTTCAATTGTTTTCAAACGGCTAGTTTCGTGGCCAGAAATTGTCCCGCAAACCATAATCTTTCTGTGGAAATTTTAGTGTTTTTCGAAGACAACCCGCACGCATCATATATAGGCGCATCAGTGGCTGTGTGGACGTACGTCTCCATATGTGTCCATGAGTGAAGTAAAGTGTATGTATATATGGTCATGTGTTCCAGTCTTCATCTGTATGTGAGCTTGTCTGTTCATATAACCTATGCACCTATCCATATACATATATATATATATATATATATATATATATATATATATATATATATATATATATATATGACGACCTGCTTTCGCTTTCCATCTAACAAATCCATTCACAAGGTTTTGGTCGAACCTAGGTTATGCAAAAAACATTTGATTATGATGCCCCGCAGTGGTATTGAACCCGAAACTATGTGTCTGGGAAGTAAACTTCTTGACACACAGCTACACCTCCGCATATATGCGTGGTGTGGATGTATGTCTGTGTGTGTCACTGAGTATGACTGTGCATATGAATGTAATTAATTATGAAGGTAAGACAGCTCGTCTATTTGCATACACACATATGTATACACATAAACATATATATACATACGTACATATATATATCTATCTATCTATATATATATATATATATATATATATATATATATATATATATATATATATGCGTATGTGTTTGTGTGTGCATATATAAGTACATACATACGTTATATATATATATATATATATATATATATATATATATAT
>NC_142948.1:27111736-27114236 GCF_046866305.1 Octopus bimaculoides | reverse complement strand
TATTATTATTATCATTAGCATTAACATTATTATTATTATTATTAACGATAAGAATGATAATAATAATAATAATAATAATAATAATAATAATAATAATAATAATAATAATAATAATAATAATATTGTATGCATTGTAAATGTGCTTGTCGAAGTTCGAATAATTATAAGAAATATTATTGTTATCATCAACATTATTATTATTATTATTATTGTTGTTGTTGTTGTTGTTGTTGTTGTTGCTGTCATCATTATCATTATGAAGGCAGTGCTCTGGCAGTGTCGGCAGAACGATGGGCGAAATGCTTAGCGGTGTTTTTTCCGTCTTTACATCCTGAGATCAAATTCTGCCGAAGTCGACATTGCCTTTCATCAATCGGAGATCGATAAATTGAGTGCCAGATAAACTAAGTACCCCAAAATCTCAGGCCTTGAGCCTATAGCAGAAAAGATTATTATTATTATTATTATTATTATTATTATTATTATTATTATTGATTGAGAGAGCAGTACATGCCATTAAAATGACACTGGCGTAATATATATGAAGCCCAATATACCCATCATGACTACCCTCTTATTCTTGATGGCTTGCGATAAAATTTCGCCCTTTCTCATCTTGTATGGGGAATACCGAATGTCTTCATGCATTATTTGCCTGATAAGAAACTCAGGCACTCCCATGTCCCTGGCGATGGACCTGATTGTCTTGGAGGGATCGTTGTCAAAAATCTCGCCAACAAATTCAGGACTTCTTTTCTTATCAGAACGACCAGAGTGAGTTTTCCGAATCGCCCTACGTTCGTAATTAACATTAGATTCATCCAATTCTTTCAGAGTCCTCTGCACTATTATCAGATTGACACGCAAACACTCTGAAATGTTCGTATTGGAGGTTAGTATTGAGATTTGGCATCAGAGAACCATACCAGACAGTTAAAAATATAATAATGGGGTCAATTCGCTCGAATGAAATTCTTCAAGGTGTTATAACTGGACCTAGTTAAAAATGAAAGATACAGGATGCATACATACATACATACATACATACATACATACATACATACATACGTACATACATGGTGGTTGTCTACTCCTTACAGAGTTTGACCACCTCCTGCACCTACACCTTAGCCCTTTCATGGCGTCTGATGTGGCTTTTTAAACCAGACAGTGTTTTGAAAAAACACCCACACAGATGCACCTCTGATTTGCACTACCAATACCTGCATACATACATACATACATACATACATACATACATACATACATACATACATACAAATATACATACATACATTATATTTATATACGAAGAAGGTGCTAAAATGTTCCTGACTTTGGGTTAAATACAGGAGGATCAGTTAATTATGATTTTATTCAACATATTGAAAAAGAACTAAAGATTTCACTGTCGTCGTCATTGAGATTATCATCATCATAATTATCATGTTTATCTTTAATATTAATATTATTATTACCATTATTGTTGTTGTTCTTGATGATATTGTTCTTATTGCATTTATTCCTATTTTGTTTTATGATTATTTGTTTCTCTGCACATTTTCAATTTTTCCTTTTTGTTTTTGTCTTTTTTGTTTTCTTTTTCTTTAGTTCCCTTTTTTTCCCTAACATTTCCATGAGCAGTGCCACAAAATACTACAAAAGGGACAGTGCGCATGCCAAGACACGTACACATGCGCACACAAACACACACACACACACACACACACACTCACGCACATGCACGTACACACACCAGGCCTTTCGCGTTACCCTTAAAGCCAGGAACTTTTAATCAAACCCTCGTACATATACATCCTGAGGATGGCCAGGGAATATCCTCTGACATGTTTCTGAGGTCGTACGTGCAGCCCTAACCCCACCGGGGGTTAATTAAGTCTCAGCCTGCATCGCTGTACCAGCAAACCACTGGACTGCGCTATTTAACCAAAGCTCCGCACCACCCAACCCACACGACCCACAACACACAAAAACGCACACATACACACAATATACCTTTGTCAGTCCATTGTTCAGACAGAAAAAGAAAAATTGCCTGTAGTCAATCCTACAAACCAAATAGTTATATAAAAAGTTCTGGTTTGCTTAAACGATGCTTCTAGTTGTTTTAAAAACGATGTTAAAAAGTTATCAGTCTTGCGGTAAACAAAACTAAATGTACAATATTTCTAATTCGGTATTTCTAAAAATGATGATAGACTTGTAAAAGGTCAACCTACAAGTTAAAAAACAAAAGATGAACCATTGTAATTCCCTCCAGCTTGTCATTATTATTATTATTGTTGTTGTTGTTGTTGTTGTTGTTGTTGTTGTTGTTGTTGTTGTTGTTGTTGTTGTTGTTGTTGTTGTTGCTGGAAGTAAATATGGTTTTTATTTAATAAAAGAAATTCACTCATATGCACTATTGCACAAGCTCACGCGCACACACACACACACACACACACACACACACACACAACAAATTCGTATACATAGGAAT
>NC_142948.1:27084606-27106236 GCF_046866305.1 Octopus bimaculoides | reverse complement strand
TAATAATAATAATAATAATAATAACAATAGTAATAATAATAATAACAATAATAATAATAATAATAATAATAATAACAATAATAATAATAATAATAATAATAATGACAAAAACAACAATAATAGTAATAAACAATAACAACTACAACAACAACAACGATGATGATGATGATGATGATGATGGTGGTGGTGATGATGGTGATGATGATTTCTATACTTGCCTCAGGGACGAAGACGGGGTGGAGACCTTATGATGACAAATTACGGAAACGGAAGCTGGTGATTGTGATGATGGTGGTTGTAGTAGTAGTAGTAGTAGTAGTAGTAGTAGTAGTAGCAGCAGCAGCAGCAGCAGCAAAACTAAAGGAGTAGGAAAGAAAGAGGAGGTGGAGGAGGAGGAGGAGGACGAGGAGGACGAGGAGGACGAGGAGGAGGAGGAATGGCGACAACGAAGCTGTAGAAGGGCAAGATGTGGAGGAAGAGGAAGAGGAGGAGGAAGCGGAGAAGAAGAAGAAGAAGAAGAAGAAGAAGAAGAAGAAGAAGAAGAAGAAGAAGAAGAAACATTCTTATAAGAAACCTGAGTCCCTTGAGACATAGAGTTGAAGATTGTGAAGGAAAAATTTCCGCATTAATAAAAATGGGGAAAACAAAAATCAAGAAATGAAATAAAATAAAATAAACAACAAAATAAAAAAAAACTGAACAATTAAAACAATAACAGAAAAAAAAATGAAAGAAAATGTATTAAAAAAAATATATATTCGTAGAGCCTTGGAAATAAAAGGCAAATCATTTTGGATGTCAGAAGATCAAAAATTAAGTGTGATATTCATCGATTCGTTTCGTGATGCGATTCCTTCCATATAATTTTTACTCGCATATTTTCTAAGTCACCTGTGAGAACGCCAATAACCGCCATTTTGTTTTGAGCATTTTGTGTTTTCACTACATATATACGCGCGCGTGTGTGTATGTGTGCCTGTGTGTGTGTACGTGTATGTATGTATGTCTTTGATTTGTTATTGTCATTACTTGTGCTGTTTTCACTTCGAAGGAAGAGGAGGAGGTGGGGGTGAAGTGGGTGGTCTGAGGTTACGATAGTTTGTCTTCTTTTGTTTTAATTTCTTTTATTTATTTATTTATATATTTTTTTGTTATTTTGTTCAAATTATGAATATTTTAACAAAGGGCAAAAACCACCTCTCACTCTCTTGCTTTCTCTCTTTTTCTCTCTCTGAATCTCTGAATCTCTCGCCTTTTCTTCTTCTTTGTCTTCTCTTTTTTTCTCTTTCCTTCTCATTCGTCCCCTATTTCTCTCTCTCTCTCTCTCTCTCTCTCTTACCGTCTCTCTCTCCTTCTCTCTATTTTCTTATTCTCTCTCTCTTATTATTTCTTCCATACTCTCTTTCTAACCTCTCACTTTTTCTCTCGTGCTTTTTCTCTCGTTCTCATTTATTCTATTTTTCAGTTTCTCCCTCTCATTCTTTCTCTTACTTTTGCTTTCTATCTATCACTTTTTCTCTTTCATTATCTCTCTTTCTTTGTCTCTCTTTTTCTTTTTCCCTCTGTCTTTTTGTCTCTCACTCCCACTTTCTCACGTTCTTTTTCTATTGCTCTTTTTCATTCTCTTTCTTTCTCTCTCTTTCTCTTTCCATCTCTCTCACACACACACACACACACACACACACACACAAACACACACACACACACACACACACACACACACACACACACACACCACAGACACACTTTTACTTTCACTTTCTACCAATAAAAACCCAAACCAAAATGGTGCTACTCCATGCTCTTTCGACCCTTCTAGAAACAACAACGTTATCACACCTCTAAATTACACCCTTCTCTCATTAAAATAATAATGATGAACACATCGGATAACATAATCCTAAATTACACTCGTATTTAAAAAAAAAGAAGAAAAAACTAGTAGAAAATATGTCATAATTATCATGGCAAGAAAGCCGTTGATCATAGATTTACTCGTTCAGAGCATACCTGGTGTTAAATAATAACAATAATCAATGAGAAACTGATTTATTCGAGTCAATGTGTGTGCGTATGTGTGCGTTGTGTTTGTGTGTGTGAGTATGTATGTGTGTGTGTATGTGCGTGCGTGTATGTGTGTGTGTGTGTGCGTGTGTGTGTGCGTGTGTTGAATGGATTCTTTCGTCAGTTTTCACATAGAAACGTTGAGTTGTCCGATCAATGCTTGGGTTGAATAAAGATTATGATAACGATAATTGCACAAATTGAACACTCAAATCTCATTCTTTGTGCTCTACAGACATGTACCTAACGAATATTCGGAGACAGATTTGGAGGCGGGCGTTAATCTGAAATCAATCTCACATGATCCTCAGTGGTAATCTTAGCACTTCCTTATTATGAATGCTATTTCAAGTTAGTGAGAGATCAGCTGAATTAGGGTTAGAGAATTTGAAAGCGTTACACCGGCAAAATTTGAAAGAAAAGCAACAGAAGTGAATTTGTAAAGATGGCTGTTTTGCATGCTATGATATGTCTCAGAAAATACCCACATGATCCCTGCTATTTCTAGCATGATAAACGACCATAGAGAGAAATGGTTCTCAACCATTTTTTCTTTTTATCTATGGAACTCTTTGATTATTATTTTATTTGGAAGACTCCCTTAGCCATTCGATGTTTAAAAACTAGTTTTATAGAAACTTTTGTTGTTCCCATATTAACATCGTAAGCACAACTATTTCTTAGAATAGATGTATTTAAATCAAAAGTTTACATGGACATATAAAATAATACGGTGGATCCCCAAATTACCATGTTGTTAGCGTGGTCCCCCAAAAATCTTATTCGCTATGCCTGTAAAATTTAAAATGAAAAAAAAAACACTGCCGTGAATTTGTTAGTATGGCTGTTTTTGTATGCTGTATGTCTCGGAATATTGACACAAAATCTCTGCCATTTCTGAGCATAATAAACGACCATATAGAGCTGTGGTTTTCAATAGTTTTTTTTTTTATCTATGGACCCCATTGGTTATTTTTTTTTTAATATTTTTAGTGGACCCCTTAACCATTCAATGTCTAAAAACTAGTTTTATAGATACTTCTTTAAAAATTCCTATTTTTTTATTCCTCAAATTAACTTGCGTAGATTGAACTATGTTAAACGTTAGAAAATAAGAGTGGCTGTGTGGTAAGTAGCTTGCTTACCAACCACATGGTTCCGGGTTCATTCCCACTGCGTCACACCTTGGGCAAGTGTCTTCTACTATAGCTTAGGGCTGACCAAAGCCTTGTGAGTGGATTTGGTAGACGGAAACTGAAAGAAGCCCGTCGTATATATGTATATATATATATATGTATGTGCGTGTATATGTTTGTGTGTCTGTGTTTGTCCCCCCCCCCCCCAGCATCGCTTGACAACCGATGCTGGTGTGTTTATGTCCTTGTAACTTAGTGGTTCGGCAAAAAGAGACCGATAGAATAAGTAATAGGCTTCCAAAGAATAAGTCCTGGGGTCGATTTGCTCGACTATAAAGGCGGTGCTCCAGCATGGCCGCAGTCAAATGACTGAAACAAGTAAAAGAGTAAAAGAGATATCTACATTTTACATTAGATACATTTAAGCCAAAACTTTACGTGGACATTTAAAATACTGCCGTGGATCCCCAGTTTAGTATGTTCATAGCTTGGACAGCCCAAAATCTCATACGGACCCTGATTACGAGCCACTGATAAAGAGGATGAACTACCATTCAGTTTGTTTAACAGAGAAAGATTAAAACTGCGAAATGATAATGAAAGAAATATTTACTGAGCGACTGAGTAAAGGTTAGACGATTAAAGGATACGAAGAAACGCTAGATGTAACATATAAAAAATTAGACAAATTGCAAATTAAATGTGTAAATATTATTCAGCGACTAGAAGAAAACCGCCCGGTTATGAAAATAAGTGTCATGATCTTACGATTGTCACAATATCAGTTGATAATTTGTAGTATTTTGCGCTGGTCTTCTTTATTTTCTTAACTGTGAGTGAGTGATATTTTATAATTAGTTTATGTGTGTGTGTTTGTGTGTGTGGGGGGGGGGTACATATATAGTTCAAATTCATAGAAAAGCAAAGACGAAGACAGGTGTAGGAACAACAAACAAGTGTATTAGTTTGACGCCCGAGAACAATGGGAAAGTATTTTATGTTTTGAGCCTACGCTCTTCGACAGAAAGGAATAAGAGGAAATAAATGGAGAGAGAGAGAGAGTGTGTGTGTGTGTGTGTTTGTGTGTGTGTGTGTGTGTGTGTGTGTGTGAAGAAAGAAGGAGAAAATCCAGATAAATGGCAGTGTTGAAATTTAATGCACAGTAAACATCAGGAACCTGCGACGTGCTGTTTCCCTTTTGAACATCCACTGCCGCCATTTCCAAAATAAATGTCATGCACTCACTATGTGAAAAGCCTACAGCTTCTTATGCTTTGTCATATACTGCACCACGTTACCTGCAATTGCTGAGAAGACATTAAGAAGAAGCCTTAAAACTTAACATTAAACTTGACATCACGGAGAAAAATGACCGAGAAATAATTTTAAGCATGGTTAGTGAAAGAATATAGCATTGGAGTGTCGCCTTTGTAACACAAAGAACTCGAAGAAAACATGCTCTGGGATTTTATTGCAAGTTCTGTAACACCAATAAAACAACCAACAGGAACAGTGTGCAGAAAACCAAAAATGTGAAAACTTCGATAAAATATTGCGTGAATGGCCTTCATTGATGTGGTCGGAGTTTATAGCTATTTCTTAGTTTAATATTTTAGCCAAAGCTGAAGATTTTTAAGAGAAAATGGATTCGTTATACTGAAATGCTTTTCTCTGGTGGTTAGTTGACCAAGATTTAAGATACGTTATGGAATAAGACAATGGCGGAAATCATTCAGTAGCTTCGGAACTCACAAGCAGATATAAAATTTCATCGCGAAATTCGGTGACATCGTCAAGGAATGTTCCTGAAATTGCACAAATATATAACGCCTATAAAAATGGTCTTTACTGGAAATGTTTATTCAGGAAACCATTATCAAATTCTAATGGAACGAGTGTTAGCCGTTTGAGGAAGAGCTGGTAGTTCTTACTTGCACAAATATATTTGGTCAAGATATGGTAAAACATTAAGTGACTGGTAACTTTTGTAGTTCCACAGCTTTGAAAAAAATAATTCACTTGCTAGTCTTTTATTAACCCATTACCTACCAGTGATCTCATATGAGATCACTTAAAAATTACAAATTGCGTAATTTTCTGTCAATATTTACACATATCTAACCTTTTTGCTATATCTACTAGGTATATTTCTCTGATATTCAAATGTGGTTTGCTAATTTTTCACCCCATATCTCGCTTATTTCTATTTAAAATGTTATTTTGAAATGATATTTTGAAATGTTATTTTGATCATTCCAGCGTGTTTCTAAGGCTGTTTTATGCTAGAAATCAAAGTTTCATAAAAAAATTCCAGTTAATAGAATTATGGGAGGTAATGGGTTAAGGACCACAAGGCAATCAAAATGCTTATCAACGGTATTTCCTCCTGGTATTTACGTTATGAGTTCAAATCCCACTGCAGTTGACTTTACTTTTAATCCTTTCAGAGTCGATGAAATAAAGTACCAGTCAAGTGTCGAGGTCGATGTTATGAACTTGTCCCTTCCCTCAAAATTGCCGGCCCGTGCCAAAATGTGAATCTTTAGGGAGTTGAGCGGGCAGGATCATTAGCGCGTAAAGATCTGGCTCTTTGCGATCTGAGTTCATATGCCACTGATGTCAACTCTATCTTTCATGCTTTCAGGGTCCATAAAAGAAGTACCAGTTTAGTACTCCAAAATTTCAGTCCTTTTGCCTATTGTAGAAAGAAACATTTGTTAAGGATCCCCGAAAATGTATGACTGTGTGGATAGTCAAAGATCTTTTTTGTAATCTGTTTCCTCACAATATATTTTGTACTTGCAGTTTGTCTTAATTTACAAAACATAAACCTTTTTGGGTATACGGGTATTGTGAAAATATACCTCTCGGAATGACGACCCTGCACTGTATAATTACGGGTTGCCCTCTAGCAAAGTATAGCACCCGTTCAGCCACTCTGCCAGGGATTCGGCGAAGCTATGGGACTGCAGCATGGCGGATTGGGAAGAGGTAGAATAAGAGTTCAACTCAGCCAACGGTGCTTCTGACATTGATGCTAAACAGAGGAATCCTAAATGATCAACGGTCAGGATCACCAAGCTCTGTCAGAAGAGTAACTGCAACGCGGTGGCCATAGTTGTGTAATCAGCTAATGACAGATTCATTATGGCTCTAGCTCCCGATTAAAATTCATAATAATGGGAATGGATGGTGACTTAGAGTCATGGGAATCCCCGAAAGCAATTCGACCAAAGAAGATAATTTTTAGACTCATTTCCATAAACTTAAGTTAGTTTTAGATCGTGTAAATATTTTTTGGGTGCTATTTACCGCACAGCATTATTTCTCCCTTACAAGAAACGGGGGGAACAGGGTATTAGTCACACTTTCAGATGTTACTATAGAAATAATTTCCTGAAACAATTAATCAACAGCGATGTTTCTGGCTCTGACATTCAATCCCACTTTCTAATTAAAGACGCACTCTTTGCATCATCTGCCATTGAAAGGAGCTCTGTTAAACTTGTCACTCTTTTAAATGCATGGCGGAAATTTTGCGCCTATTTTCCTGTTGGTTGATTTCATTTCTGATGATGATGAAAATAAAGTGGATTTTGATGGTTTTAATGTTAAGCAGAGCACAAAAGAAATAATACAGACAGTAGAGACAACGTCCATGGAAAAACCATTATATTCTCTCTGGGATAACAATATTGATGATTGGTTTGCAGATGACATCGATACTGAATTAACCCCCAACTTTTTCGGATCTGATTATCGACAATATGGTTAATCTCAAACCTCGAGATGCTTCAATTTTCGACTAAGATTATTATGAGAAAGAAACAATTGAAAAGGTTCCATCTTGCATTGAAAATGGTTCTTTCTTATTTTGAACAGAATCCAGGTTTTAATCTTCCCTTTCGTTCTTTCTTTTTTTTTTTTCGTTTGTTTTTAAGCAACAAATTATGTAAATGTCTGTATAAAAAATACAATTATCTCCACTAAAACAGGCGCCAGTGAAACAAAAGGTTAAAATGAATTCCTGAAGAAAGTCGTTTCAAAAAAGGTGCAACTACAGTTCAAAATCCGAATAAGAATTTTAAATAATTTTTTTGGAATCGTTTACAAACGAAAAACTTTTTTTGTTTCATTTTCTATCAAAAATTCATTGTTTTGAAATTTTGTATAGTTTCTTTGTCATTGTAGAATTACCATATAAAAATACCGTACGTAGTGTAAAATTAGAATCTTTTCGTCGATATTGAAAATATATTTTTGTTATTTAATCTGGAAATGCTTTTGTTTGATTCAGGAACGAAGAAAGAGAAAGTAGGAGCAGAAACGGAGGAAACACTATTTCGTATTTTTTTTTTTTTTTGTAACGTTCCAATGCACACCAGTTTGAACTCAAAACGCATACGCACAATCATATATGTGTATAAACATATATGTATGTATACATATCTACATATAAATATAAACAAACAAATATTTGTTCTTTTATTAAAAACGTCCAAAATATATATGACACGATACAAATAAGATTGTACTTTCAAAAGTAGAGTTGCCGTTAGAACAGACTCGAACACGTAACATTCAAAGACTCTGAATGAATGCTCTACCATTAAGCTAACAGCCTGCAGACAAATTCACCGCCACACGTAACATTCAAAGACTCTGAATGAATGCTCTACCATTAAGCTAACAGCCTGCAGACAAATTCACCGCCAAATTTAGACACTAAAATCTTTAGCTTTATGGAACAACTATGTGTGTGTATAAATGTAAACAAACAGATATTTGTTCTTTTATTAGAAGCATCAAAAATGTGTATTCTACAATACAAATAAGAGGATTCTTTTTCAAAGGCAGAGTTGCCGTTAGACTAGCTGAAATATATATATATATATATATATATATATATATATATATATATAATTAAGGGATCAGCAAATATTTGCTTCACCATATACCGAAGTTCAGAAATAGCAGCTATCTGTGAGATTCTCAGCTTTTTTAGCTGCTATTTCTGAACTTCGGTATATGGTGAAGCAAATATTTGCTGATCCCTTAATTATATTTATAAATATATATGAGCTTTTAAATAAGTTCTCCACCAATAATGGTGCTTTCATACCGATGGGCTTGGTAAAAATTATTAATTGTTAATTGATTTATTAATTAATAAATTGATAATCCTTTACCCTTTTAATTTGTAATATATATATATATATATATATATATATATATATAAAAGTTACTTGGAAACGGACGCGTGGCGTTCGATCATATAATAATATAAATAATATATAAATATATGCATATATTCATACATATATGTACATACCTACATCTATATTTATACATATATGCATATATGGGTGAGAGATTTCGAAATGCAATATTTCTAATTTTGTAGATCTGTGAATTTATTTCACTTGAAATTCTATGCGTGTTCAACAGCGATTTAGCACCAACAGCTAGCAAGGCCAAGCTACTCCAGACTGATGAAGGGCAACTACCCCGAAACTAGTCTCTGGATGCTGGCTTTGTTGGGTGGAGGTGCTTATCTACTCTGTTTGAAAAATTAAAGACACAGAACGCTTGTGTCACGTAGCTAACTAGAAACGGTGTTCCTTGGGGCTAAATAGCAATGGCATTCCTCCCTTTCCTGGGAGGCCATGTATTGTTTGGGACAGACAAAAAAATGTATGTATCGTAATGCAGGTTAGCTTGTCTGCTGGCATGAAATATCTCTTAGAAAATCAAAGAGAAAGAAGATAGCTATGAGCAACGGCTTCGAAATGTCCAGCTTCTATATCCGGCTTGCTAATTTGCCGATAATGATTGGAGCACTTAGTTTTGTAAGTAAATGCCTATCTGTCAGTCTGGATCAGCTTGGATTTTCAGTAAAAGAAATCAACCAACTGCTTTGCATATTACAAATACAATCTGTAAGCGGAACTGTAAAACTATGCAAGACTTTTCTCAGATTTAAAATGTGACATTGTTTTCCCTATCTACATTCCAGAAATGGAGTTTTGTATCTGTTGGAAACTAGTTCCTTCTTCATTGGAATAATTTCAATTAAATACAGAAAGACATACACACACATACATACTTACATACATACATACATACATACATACATACATACATACATACGTACATACGTACATACATACATACATATATATATATATACATTCACACACATACATATATACATCCATTCATCCACCCATACATACATACAAACGTACACAAATACACACATATACATATATGCATACATACATATATACATACATGCATAGGTACATAGACATACATACATATACATGCATGTTTACATACATACATGCAAGCATCCAAACAAACATACATACACATAACACGATACAAGCATATATAATAAAATTTCAAAACAGGACAACCACAACCAGAAAACACAACCCCAACAAAAAAAAAACACAACCACAACACAAAAGTACAACAACAGCAATAAAAACAGTGAAGCAATTAAGGACTTATTTGAAGATTAAACTAACACAGGAATTCATGGTTTTCGAATTGCTGTCTTTCCAATCATGAAAAGATCAAATAGTACGCCATTGCTGTTTCATGCTGTAGCGGTTTAAGTCACCAAATTTAATGTCGGTGTTTTCAGTTAATAATGCCAGAATACTACAGCTTTTAAGCAATTGCACTCCGAGCTAGACTAGGATAATGGCTTCTCATCAATGGTTCACAAACGGCTTTAGGAATTTAGGAATAAGTGTATTTATAGTGCATTTATAGGTGTGAGAGATTGGATTACTGTATACGTTTGCATGTGTGTATATATGTGTGCGTGTCTATGTACATGTGTGCGCATGTACGTATCCATGTATATGTGTGCTTTTGCGTATACATACATATATATATATATATATATATATATATATATATATATATATATGGGTGTGCGTGTACATTTATATATGTGCATGTACATAGGTATTTATATGCATAGCATGTACCTATACATGTTTGCGTGTATGTATATATGTATATCTGTATATGCAAAGACAGAGAAATTTATATATATACATACATATATATACACATATATATATACGTGCATACATACATGCATACATACATCTACAATATACATGCATATGTATTTACGCATAAATGTTCATGTATATGTGTATATGTTTGCATGCATGTATACACACACACACACATATGTTATGCATGTGTATACATGCATATGCATATGTATGTATGTGTCTGTGTACGTGTGTGTAGGTGTGTAAATGTATAAATGCATTTATATAGACGTTATATGAGATTAGGTCAATTGCTTAAGCGTGATCTTTAAGTAGTTGGACTTAAATACACGAAAGACCATCATTTATCATCATTTCTACTACTTAAAATATGATTTACATTCACTGGTGTTAAATCAACGAAAGTAGTAGTGTTTGTAAGGAATCTGTGCATCTATGTGCGTCTATATGCCTGCATATAGTGGAGGCGCAATAGCCCAGTGGTTAGGGCAGCGGATTCGCGGTCATAGGATCGTGGTTTCGATTCCCAGACCGAGAGTTGTGAGTGTTTATTGAGCGAAAACACCTAAAGCTCCACGAGGCTCCGGCAAAGGATGGTGGCGAACCCTGCTGTACTCTTTCACCACAACTTTCTCTCACTGTTACTTCCTGTTTCTGTTGTGCCTGTAATTCAAAGGGGCCAGCTCTGTCACACTCTGTGTCACGCTGAATATCCCTGAGAACTACGTTAAGGGTACACGTGTCTGTGGAGTGCTCAGCTACTTGCACGTTAATTTCACGAGCAGGCTGTTCCGTTGATCGGATCAATTGGAACCCTCGTCGTCGTAAGCGACACAGTGCCAACACATATGCCTGCATATAATATATATATATATATATATATATATATATATATATATATATATATATATATATATATATATATAGAGAGAGAGAGAGAGAGAGAGAGAGAGAGAGAGAGAGAGATAGATAATTGTGTACGTGAGTGCACGTGCATGTGTATGTATATGTGTATGTGCACGTGACGACGCATGGCCAAAGTGGTTAGGAGGTTGCACTCATGATCGCAAGGTTGTTATTTCGATTCCTTGAATATTTTGCTGTGTTTTCGACCTTCGCCAAAACACATCATTATTTCACGTTGCCCCAGTCCACTCAGCTGTAAAAAAAGCGAACCATGCAACCGGAATGGCGTTCCGTTCAAAGGAAAATGTTGGCCTGCACACCAAGTCAGTGAGATAGCATCAATCAAAAGTTACATCAATGCGAAGATGGGAATTGAAACCGGAAGCGTATAACGATATCTGACAGTCGGGGTGGAATACATATACAGGGTGGCCCAAATGTAGGTTTGTAGTTAGGCGCAGGAGTGGCTGTGTGGTAAGTAACTTGCTTACCAGCCACATGGTTCCGGGTTCAGTCCCACTGCGTGGCACCTTGGGCAAGTGTCTTCTACTATAGCCTCGGGCCGACCAAAACCTTGTGAATGGATTTGGTAGACGGAAACTGAAAGAAGCCAATGAATGAATGAATGGAAGAAAGAAAGAAAGAAAGAAAGAAAACCATAAGGAAGAAAGATATAAGAAAGAAAGGAGTCTCTTATTTTTTATTTCTGTGAGATTGCTTTTATTGTTATGTTTGGGGGTTTGTGTATGGTGGGTAGCTATTTTACAGGCGGTTGATCTTGACGTTTTGAGATGTTAATTCTATTAGTCTAGAAAGAGTAAGTGACATCTTGAAATGTCATTAAGTTCAACCACCTGTGAAAAAGCTATTGACCATACACCGTCCTCAAATATAATAATAAAAACTATCTCACAGAAAGAACGAGAAGATACCTCTTTCTCTCTTTCTTCCTCCTTTCTTTCAGTCTGCTTACTTTTCTTTTTCTCTCCTGTCCTTCCTTCTCTCTTCCTCTCTTTCTTTTTTTTTATCCCTTCTTTTTACTTCAACAAAACAAAAACACCCCCGCTTCCTGTAGATCTGTATAAAAAGCGAAGAAATTGTCTGAGGAGCCTCAATGAATGAAACGAAAGCGCTGATGAAAAATTATCCAAAAATTCTAACTACCTACGTTTTGTTATATAAAATCTGTACACCACATCAAACAAACTATACATACACACATGCATGCACACACACACACACACACACATACACACACATACACACACAAAAATACACACATACATACATTCTGCACTTATCACTTTCTGATGTGTTGTCTATTCTGTATGTGATGTAATTGGTTCTTAATGCGTGCTCTTGAGCAGCACAGATTAGAGCCTCCGTTTCCGGATTTAAATCACTTTTAGTCATCCATAGCCATCTTTTTTTCTCTGTCTGTCTTATCTTCAACATCCCTATGAAATTGTCCATGCATTCTTTTCTTTATCCGCTTATTTTCAGTTTCATTCACTCTCAAGTGCTTGTACAGTGCTTTATCTTTGCAATCGTTCATCCTACACAAGTCTGACCTTCTTACTTCCAATCAGTTATCCATCTGCTTCATAACCTCCCCCGATGGTATTATCATTATTATTATTATTATTATTATCATTATTATTATTATTATTGAGTGAGAGAGTAGTGTATGCCATCAAAGTAACACTGGGGTAAAATATACGAAGCCCATTATACCCATCATGACTACCAGTTGTTTGACCTTAACCAGTTGAGCATGTCCCTTGGTGGCTGATGATATGTGCATCTCTGATCATGAGCAGAAGTAGTAGGGGAGCATCATAGCCATGTGTTGAAAGGAATTCTTTGGGGTTTGAATAATTCAGCTTCGGAAACATGGGGGTTTTGCTCAACACCCTTAAACACACCTTATTCAAGGACCTTTTGAGCGGGATGGGTGACTCGACCTGAAGAAAATTCTAACTGGGCCCCACTTGTAAGGTCATGCACTGTTTATCTTGATATGAGACGACTATCTCGCGCATATATGGTTGTGATGCATGTGCCTGGTGTACCCTTATCAGACGGGTAGTCATGATGGGTATAATGGGCTTCGTATATTTTACCCCAGTGTCACTTCGATGGCATGCACTGCTCTCTCACTGAATAATAATAATAATAATAACAATAATAGAAAATTGCACTACTGGGCACTGCACACATCCTACGCAAAACACTTTCTATACAGTAACCATAAGAGCATCACAACAAACCACAGCACATACCCAAGGCTCACAGAGCTGCGCCCGGTAGTGAAGTGAAAGCACGCTATAAAAATAAAACTACTGAACAATAATAATAATAATAATAATAATAATAATAATAATAATAATAATAATAATAATAATGATGATGATGTTAATAATAATAATAATCACCATCATCGTCATTGTTCTCGTCAACTTCATCATCATCATCATCATCATGGCCGTGATTTCTCGATCCATTCTCCTCTCTTTCTCCGTCATGTTCTCCCTTAAGAAACAGCTTACAAGAACGGTAACGGTTTCCGCTGGAACAAATACCGATTCTATCGTTGTAAGATTATCGATCTGAGCAACACAATAGGATCGACAGTCTGTGAAAACGAGAGGGCGATTGGAAAGAGACAAAAGAAAAAAGGAGGAGGCAAAGAAAGAGGAGGACGAGGAAGCAAAAAAAGGCGAAAGCGGAAGTAGTAGCAGTAGTAGTAGTAGTAGTAGTAGTAGTAAAGGGAGAGGAGGAGGAGAAAGGTACGAGGGGAAAGGAAATGATGGGAGAAGGGCAAGTGGGAAGGGAAAAGAAAGAGGCGGTGAGAGGAGAGAAGGAAGAGGAGCGAGGGGAGAAGGAGGGAGGGAGAAAGAGCAGGTAGGGAAGAAGAAAAACAAGAAGAAGAAGAAGAAGAAGAAGAAGAAGAAGAAGAACAACAACAACAACAACAACAACAACAACAACAACAACAACAACAACAGCAACAACAAAAGATGAAGGACATGAGTAGAAATTACCTCCCTAAATTTCACAAATTACCTCCCTAAACATATTATTGAGGCAACGTATTAAAATATCGTTTTACCCAATCCGCCATGTTCCTTTCGTATCATTAAACAACATTACAGCTCCAGAGACAAAACTGAAGCTTTAAGACCGGGTTTTTATTTCCCAGGACAAAGCTTCCTGCCCAAGGATTCATATCGCTTTATTACCTTCAGGTTTTACTACGTTTTTGCATTTTTCAACCTCTTTTTCTCTCCTTTTCATTTTCTCTCTCTCACTCTCACGCTCACTTGCTCCGTCTCTTTCTCTCTCGCTCTCGCGTTCGGTCGTAGTAGTAGTAGTAGTAGTAGTAGTAGTAGTAGTAGTAGTAGTAGTAGTAGTAGTAGTAGTAGTAGTAGTAGTAGTAGTCAGAGGAGGAGATGGCAACTAGAAAAAGAACAAGAAGAGCAAGAATAAGAAAAGACGAGGGAAATGAGCATTCATTCATAAACACGCACACACATACTCTCTCTCCCCCTCTTTCTCTCTCTCTCTCTCTCTATATATATATACACACACAGACACATATATATTCATATATGCATTCAGTCATACATACACTCACACATATCTATATATATATATATATATATATATATACACATACACATGTGTGCGTGTCTCACTCTTTACACTTTATTATATATATATATATATATGTGTGTGCATATATATGTATGTATATATATATGTCAGTTTACTGATTTATATTAATATATAGACACACAATATGTAAGAAGGTAAATATAAATAAATATATATATATATATATATATATATATATATATATATATATATATATATATATATATATATATATATGCATGTATATCTGTATGTATTTATATGTGTGTGTGTGTATATGTCCCCTCTTGTAATATATGTGTAAAACACAAACACACACACACACACGGACACACGCATATATACTTTACAACATCGCTCAATATCTCATCTTTTGGCGTTATGAACTTCCGGAGAGCGTTGGATAAAAGATGGCGCTCGAGAATATTATGCGGCAGGCCGACACTTGATATATTCTGTCTTTTTCATCGATAATGGAGACACATTTGCATAGCGGAAATAATTAGAGATGTTCTCATTCTCTAACTGTTACAATTTCCCCCCATTCTCTTTTCCTCCTTCCGTATTAGTCTCTCACTCTCTTACCCTCACTTTCTTTGTCCTTCTCCTTCTCTCGTTATATATATATATATATATATATATATATATATATATATATATATATATATATATACACACACTTGTATATACATACATATATATGTACTCATATCTATATATCTATATATATATATATATCTGTATAAATATGTACATATCTGTGTGAGTTTGTATGTATGTGCGAATGTGTGTGTGTGTACGTGTGTTTGCGTGTATGCGTGAGTTCGTATGTGTTTCTGTGTGTGTGTGTCTGTGCGTGTATTTATGTCTGTCCGTGTGTGTGTTTGTGTGTCTGTGTGTGTTTAATAGAATAAATTTTGACAGCTCTTCTGCGTAAGATAACTCCGCTAAGTGCCCGATAAATTGTTTTTACAATAACATTAGAAAAGTCAGAAGTAAGACATGGCTATGCATTGAGACATATGTAACAAACTTTTTCAACAAAGGCTAAAAACCAGTTCATGACGACTGCGTTTAAAATTAATAATTCTTCCCTTTGTGCTGGGTCTTGTTTCTACAAGCCGACCTCATGACTTGCTTAGTCAGCTGCATAAAAGAAACAAAGAAACACACGGTAATCATCACGAGAAAATTCTCCCAGTACTTAATTGGAGCTTTATTTTATCGACCTGGGAAAGATATGAGGCATATTAAACTTTGACAAGTTTTCAACTCAGAACATAAAGGGCCGGAACTTGTCGTTAGAGAAAAGCGATTATCGGAAATAACCAATAGGTTACCCGTTTAAGATCTGAGAAGAAATGAGTTATTTCAAACGAATAGATATGTAAGTACGTACGTACGTAGATAGATAGATATATAGATAGATAGATAGATAGATACATTTCTTTTATTAGCCACACAGGGCTCAACGAAGATGGGACAAATACAATGTAGAGCTTTTCTTTTTGGGAGGGGGAAGGAAAAAAAAGGGTGGGGTGTCGATCAAAAGGGATCGTAGGAAGGAAAAGGGGGGAGTTCGATCAAAAAGGATCGGGGAAAAAAAAAAGGCGATCAATAGGGATCGTGTATCAGATAGATAGATAGATAGATAGATAGATGTAAACATACATACATATACGCATACATCTGTATATAGATACATATATATATACGTGCATATATATGTACGCATACGTTCGTACATGTAAGTATTCGTATGTTGTGTATATATATATATATATATATATATATATATATATATATATATATATATATATATTTGCATTTATGTGTTATCTGCGTATATTCCACTGATGAAGGCATTCTTATGCAGAGCCAGAAATCCGGAATCTGGAATTATCCCATAATTTTTTTTGCTAGTTTATTTTGTCTCTTTGTCTTCTCTCCTGGTGCTGTATGAATATTTAATGTGGTTTTAGAGTCAAGTTTTGGCTGCTATATCTAGCACGGTTGGTATCTCTTAGATACCCTTTATATATATATATATATATATATATATACTCTTATACTCTTATATTTGTTTCAGTCATTTGACTGTAGCCATGCTGGAGCACCACCTTTAGTCGAGCTAATCGACCCCAGGACTTATTCTTTGTAAGCCTAGTACGGTTGTCAAGCGAGGCTGGGGTGACAAACAGATACACATATACATACATATACATATATATACGACGGGCTTCTTTCAGTTTCCGTCTACCAAATCCACTCACAAGGCTTTGGTCGGTGCGAGGCTATAGTAGAAGACACTTGCCCAAGGTGCCACGCAGTGGGACTGAATCCGGAACCATGTTGTTGGTGAGCAAGCTACTTACCACACAGCCACTCCTACGCCTATATACATATATATGCAAATATATAATCTAACTTGACTTCATTAACAACAAAGAACCGTAAACATAACGCGAACTACTTGAGGGCGTCTATAAAAGTCAACACCCCAGCAGTAATGAAAATGTACTTAATTTTAAATAACAATGTCGGAATAAATGTATAAAATAAATTGATAACATCGTAATAAATATGAATGACTATGTAAACTAAAATGAAATTAAGATTCTTGAAAAGTGTTACGGAAATAAAAGTTTAATAATTCAAGATTAAATAGAACAAAATGCAGCGAATAATTTATGTAAGACATAAGTCACGCCGTTGGATATTCGCTTTCGAGAAAATAATGAGCGTTTTGCTTAGAGATTGCAGCAATTTATAGAAACCATGTATATAAAAATGTACGTATGTATGTATGTATATATATGTATGTGTGTATGTAGGTATACAGTAAATGTATATATTAATATCTTTTTTTATGTCAAAGTATGTATAAAATCAATTTAACATTAAACTGAAGTATTATTTAATATCTTTAGTAGACAACATTATCTATTAAATTTTCACAAAGATACGTTCAATTGCGACTTCGAAGTTTCAGCTCGCTCGACTTTGTCGGACGGAATTACGAAGTTAAACCGAAATTATGAAGCCATTGTCAAATCTTGCCTTGTAAAAGTTTAAGAAATTATAGATAGATGGATAGATAGATAGATAGATAGATAGATAGATAGATAGTAGTAGTAGTAGTAGTAGTAGTAGTAGTAGTAGTAGTAGTAGTAGTAGTAGCAGCAGCAACATTTGTTTTTTGTTGTTATTGTCATTCTTTAACACCAGGTCAGTCCTGGTCAAGCTGACCTCTAAGTGAACCCTTGTGAGTCGGAGAGAAGGCATTAGAAAGGGCTTGTGTTCGTAGAGTTTCAGGGAAATCTCAGACAGTGGGATTCCTCGATGGTCTCTAGAGGGGTTCCTGTGTCAAGAGGGCCACATCTCTATCATCCTCCCTCTTTTTAACCTTTGTATGCTATACATATGTCCTTCCTTTTCCAGTTTATACCATGTATACTTTACTTTTTGTCATCATTTCATTATATGTAACCCCTGTGGCAAATAAATGAAATCAGAATAATAATAATAATTATTATTATTATTATTATTATTATTATTATTATTACCTCCGCCTTCGCTAAGCTGGAGGTATTGTTTTTCAGTCGTGTTTGTTTGTTTGTCCGTGGACAAAATATCTCAAGAACCGCTGGATGGATTTGGATGAAACTTTCAGGGATGTTTGGCCTCATGACTGGCACGAACTGATTAGATTTTGGGATCGATCTCCGGCTAATCGTAGAGAGAGCGTTGGGGTTGCCTTGGTGGAGGTTTGCGCTGTCTGAGTGCTCTTGTTATTATTATTTACTAGCAGCTAAGCCCGGTTTCACCCGGTCAGAGAACGACGCGAAGAGAAAAACGAAGACATAAAAAAGAGGAAGAAGTAGATACGAAGTGGTGTTTGGGCGACGGATCTTGGTAGAAAAAAAAAGAATGTCATGGTGAGTTAGTAAGGAGAGCAAAGCAAGACTGGACTTACCTGGGCTGGCAGGACGATGAAAAAATTGCGGAGTTGAAATTGGAGCAGTTGAAGTTGCCGTTGTTATCATTGGAGTGCCTCTTGATAGACAACATTCTTCGTCCTTCCCTCGGGTGCACAAATAGAAAGACCATGGGGACAGCCAACGTACAGTTGTGCGTGTGAGAATACTTGCTCTGTCAGATTCAAACCAACCGCTTGCACTGGTTGTCCCTGTGCCTTGTTGATTGTCATGGGAAAGCAGAGTTTGATGAGAAATTGCATCTGTTTAAACTTGTAGGTCGTATCGGAGTGGGTAAGCTGACATGGGAGTTATAAGTATGTCTTAGCCAGCGGCCGGTTCATTCAAGATTGTTGCCTACAGAACTCGGGAGCACAATTTTTTGATAATCATCCGCGTACCATTGTACATTATTGGAGCATCTAAATTCCTTAGCAGCATGATTGGCGCGCCAACTTTTAGATGCAGTTCGTGACGTGGTAGTTCTGCGGGTCTCCCCTTTTGTCAGATTTGTCATGGGCCGGCCGGTCTATCTCAGATACATGGGAAGCTGGATTAAATTTTTCATCAACACAGGGGAGCCGAAATAAATTTTTTCAATGTTCAAGGGAAGCCAAATCGCGAAAAAGGTTGAGAAATGCTGATCTATAACGATGGCTTTTATTTAGGCACATCGTAAAAGTGACTATAATGAATTGCTTAATATAAAGAAAAGTATGTTTTTTTCAAGCAAATACAGTTAGAAAAAATATTTACCACAAGGAGAAAGAGACAAAAATAAAATAACACGTGTCAAAATTTTTTTTTTTTCTAAAATCGTTCAATGACGTTAACTGGAGTGTGGGGTTCGAGTAGACGTCATTCCACCTTTTGATTTATCATTACCATTCTTTTCGTTCGATTTTATTTTTTCTCCTCTTTTGTATTTTTTCTGTTCTTATGTTGTTCCCTCTGTGTTTCGCCCCTGTGTGGTTAATAAAAAAATTAAGTCGTCAGGTATGTATATGTATGTGTAGATGTGTATGCGTGTGTATGTGTGTGTGTGTGTGTTTAATAACGTACCGTATATAGTATGTCTGTACTTTTGTATGCAGTATAAATTAAGGAAATAGAAGCACGTGTACAGAGGGACAAAGAATTATATATTTTACCTGCCAACCTTGGAACAGTAAATGTGTATTGTTTTAAAGGAAATGAAAATAAAATTTCTTATTGACACTTTACGCATGTCAGTCGTCAGGTATGTATGCGTAGATCTGTGAGTGTTTAATAACGTACCGTGAGAATATGTCTGTATTTTCTTATGCAGTGTAAATTAATCCCCCAAAATTTACAGTATCGAAATGTTTCAGTTTTGATACTGAAATGGTGGAAAAGTTTCATTTTAAAGTGAAAGTATTTGACATGAGTGTTCGTGTTTCACTTTTGACACACCAGCGACTATGTTCAACATTTTTGTTAAAATAAATCCAAGCACAAAAGCACTTTAATCCATTGGATTACAGTGAGACGGGGACTCCTCATCACTGCAAGAAAACTATGATAAACAGAAAACATTTGTTGGCTTCAAGTAATGTTTGTCGTCACATCAACGTGATTGTTCCATACAAACGGACGTTACTGCGAATTTTTAACTCCAAGAGGACATTGCCTCTAACTGGTCAACGATGCAACCTACATACGATATATTGCAAGCAGGGGATCGAACTCCTACCACCACCTAGCGACAAAAGCAGCAGACCAGCCTGGTTTCGGGCTATTTCTGTCCTTCCTCAGTAATGGACATTTTGTCTGCAAGAGGTGGCAGTCGTTTGCTCGAGTTTGCAATATATAGAAATTCAAGCGACAAGGTATCCAGTACTGAGGAAGGCAGAAATAGCCCGAAACCAGGCTGATCTACTGTTCCAATCACCAGCAGGTGGTAGGGGTTCACTCCCCTGCTTGCCATATGCCGGATGCAGGCCGCGTCGTTGACCAGCTAGAGGAAATGCCTTCTTGAAGTTAAAAATTCGCAGTAGCGTCCGTTCGTATCGAACAGTCACGTTGAAGTGACGACAAACATTACTTGCCAGCACAGTTACTACTTTCATCTCTTACAGAGATTTTATAACTAGCTGCTTTATTTGGTAGCTTCCTTTTCCTTCAACCAACGCCAGCGGAAGGCGATATATTTCACCACGTAACCATATACTGACCACGAAGAGCCATGGACACGTATCAATTTTAACCCTTACTTATTTCTTCATTCACTTCGATACAGCCATGTGGTTTAGGCTGTATGAACATGTGCAATCTGTCACGCAATGGAATTGGGATAACCGATTTTACAGGCGATGCTTCGCAATAGAATCGAACCGGGAATCATGTGGTTGTGAAGTGAACTTCTTAACCTAACGACCATTTATCGTTTGGGGTCCTTTCCTACTGAATTTAATTTCATTTTTGGCTTTTTCAAATTTGTTATCCTGCTTCGTCGTGTTCCATCTTGCCTATTAATCGTCGTCTAGTAGTTTTCACTTATATGGAGAGGTAGGTGTTGAGTGGCGACACATGGAGTGTTAGTGTTCAGTGGAGACACACGGGGGTGTGAGCGCTGAGTGAAAACATACTGAGTGTGGATGTTGACAACAAAGATAGAGACCATGTGACGTTGTTGAATGGGCATACAGGCACAGTGTATAGAAAATGACTGAATAGATCGCAACAGTGTGTAGATGTTGACTTCATAGACATAATGTGTCGATGTTGACTAGATAAATAGACACAGTACGAGTGTGTTTCTGTTGATTAGATTCATCGGCGGATGGATAAATAGACAGCCTGACTGACTGACAGATAAATAGTTGG
>NC_142948.1:27067106-27082106 GCF_046866305.1 Octopus bimaculoides | reverse complement strand
ATGTCTTCTACTGTGGCCGCCGACTGACCAATGCCGTGTGAGTGAATTTCGGAGTCGGGATCTCTGTGGAAACCCGTCATATGTGTGTGTGTGTGTGTGTGTGTGTGTTTGTCAATGTGTCTTTGTGTTGGTCCCTTACCTTCGCTTGACAGCTGGTATTGATTATCGGTTCGGCAAGAGAGACTGATAGAATAAGAACCAGACTTTCAATAAAGAAATACGTACTGGAGTGGGTAGGGCCATGTATTTGACTATAGACCATGCCTAACCCCAGCATGGCCGCAGTCCAAGTAAAAGATAGCAGATAAATGTAAAGCAGAAGGGAGTCTCCAACAAATAGAGGAGTTGTCCACAAGGCGGTCATGATCAACTGAAATTGTCTAACTTCAGGTTCGAATCGTACTTCAGTTTTACCGAGAATGTCGAGGAATTTATCGAGACTGCCGGTAACTAATCAATGAAATGACAGTTGATTTCCGCTCCACCACCACCACACTCCGCTTCTACTCTTCACTTTCATATGTGGGTGCATAAGAGTATGTGTGTGTGTGTGTGTGTGTGTGTGTGTGTGTGTGTGTGTGTGTGTGTGTGTGTGTGTGTGTGTGTGTGTGTGTGCGAGTATGTATGTCCATCTCTTTATGTGTATTCATCTAGAGATGATAGGAAATTGCAACTACACAGATACATATACACACATATGCACATACATACATGCACACATACATACATACAAACATACACACACACATACATACATACATCGACAGCTAGATGGAAAAACACACAGACAGGCAGACATAAAAACAGATAGACAGAGAGGCAGATAGATAGATAGATAGATAGATAGATAGATAGATAGATAGATAGATAGATAGATAGATAGACAGACAGACAGACAAACAGACAGAGAGCAGATAGATAGATAGATAGATAGATAGACAGACAGGCGGTCGGATGGACGGACGGACGGACAGCCGGATGGATGGACAGACGGACGGACGGACGGACAGACAGACAGACAGACAGACATACAGACGGTCGGACAGATAGATAGATAGATAGATAGATAGATAGATAGATAGATACTCAAATATGAATTCAATTTGGGGGAATAATGGAAAAGGAAAACACTTGTTTGGTTCGATCAATTTTTTCCTTCTATTACAATGCAATAACTACAACAACAAAAACTATTTCTACAAGAACAACAACAATAACCACAATAACAATAATATCCAAGATAAAAAGAAGTTTACGAAAATAAAGACCTGCTTCCCTTGCTTTCACAAACAGCTGTATGTTTCTTTGTCCACGTGTGCATCTAGTAAAACACTTGGAGAGTTCTTTTGGACAATAGTGATCAATTTAACCTCAACTGAGCAGATGTCAACGACAGCTATATTGTGGAGAGCAGTTTTATCTATAGAAAATAATAATAAATAAATGATTGAGGGAAATGATAGATATATATAGGGGGATTCCAATACTGTTTTACTCTTTAAAATCTTATGGTTTGGGCTTTTTTTTCTTTCAGTTACTGGAATTCTGTGGTCATGTTATGGCTCCGCTTAGAAGGGTTTTTTTAGTCATATATATATATAGATAGATAGATATGTATACATATATATATATATGGTTGGCACTCCGTTGGTTACGACGACGAGGGTTCCAGTTGATCCGATCAACGGAACAGCCTGCTCGTGAAATTAACGTGCAAGTGGCT
The DNA here is from genome assembly GCF_046866305.1 of Octopus bimaculoides. Taxonomy (NCBI): domain Eukaryota; kingdom Metazoa; phylum Mollusca; class Cephalopoda; order Octopoda; family Octopodidae; genus Octopus; species Octopus bimaculoides. The sequence continues at coordinate 27,080,383 of NC_142948.1, read as the reverse complement.
GAGCTTTAGGTGTTTTCGCTCAATAAACACTCACAACGCCTGGTCTGGGAATCGAAACCGCGATCCTATGACCGCGAGTCATTTGCGCCTCCATATATATATATATATATATATATAATAAGCTTAAAGCTTATAAGCGATCACCGTATATTGTCTAAAGAAAATAGTCTACTCTTGTGACATATAAGCCCTCAACGAGAGAGAAAAAATTGCGGATTTTTCGAACGCGTGTGACACGAACTCAAATATCCACATATTCGATACGCGTGCGCTACCATTTACACCAACGTACCCACGAACTCCTACGCTTTAGATTTAAGAATTATAATTTAATATTGTTGTTTTTAAACAAAAACAAGCAAATTCCGACGTGGTCCACTGTGCCTTTTATCTTTCTTGGGTAGATAATATATAGTATTATATGTCGAGTCATCCCATAAATAAACAGGTAAAGGCGACAAGCCGGCATCGTTAGCACGCCGGACAAAATGCATAGCGGCATTTCGTCCGCCTTTACGTTCTGAGTTTAAATGCCGGAGGGGTCGACTTGTCATTTATCTTTCAAGTTCGATTAAATAATTCCAAATGCTGGAGCAGTTTGAATGGGAAATTATTATTATTTATTCTGCAGTTTTCAAAATCATTTGGACGGAAAAAATATGAATTCTGTAGACGAGGTCGGAACAGTACTGAAGGAGTATTTTTCGTCAAAGGCAAGTGAATTTTGGAAGAGAGTGTTGTAGAAAATGAAGGAGAGTATATTTTAGATTTAAAAAAAAACTTGTTTTATCTTAATTTTAAAAAATAAAAGACATAAAAAGACGCATTATTTATAGGATGGTTTCAAATTTTGGTACAAGCCCAGCAATTTCCAAGTAGTAGAGTAATTCGATTATATTGATACCAGTAATCAATTCCTACTTATTTTATCGATGCCGAAATGATAAAAAGCAAGGTTGACGTCGGCGGAATTTGAACTCCACATAAAGATGGTCGAAATGTCGTTACACTGTTAGCCCAGTGTGCTAATGTTTCTGCCGGTTCGCATTATAAATGTATATTCGCTTCAAATTTTGGCACAAGTCCGGCAGTATCAGAGAAGAGTCAGTTGCTTACATCCCTAAACCCCACCCCTCAAAATTTCAACCCTTGTACTTAAATCAGAGACTATAGGTGCAAATAAAAGGATCAGTAGGAGTAGTAGTAATAGTAGTTTTGATTTGAATATAAATAAGTGTTTTTTTATATAAATAAATGATTTATATATTAATAAATGTTTTCACAGTAAATAACAAAAGATCTTTGTTTTAAAATTACAATATTTTCTTGAAGGAAGACATTTTGTAAAATTTGAAAAATATATTTTATGACGTCATTTCAATACTGATTTTTCACGTCAGCAAATTAAAGGGAGATAAAAATTATTGATAATTTTCATTTCTTTGCATAAATTCGACTGAAAATTTTGATACACTTTTATTATGACGTCATAATTTGCTATTTTTCTTCTAAATAAGGGCATGATTTTCCTTCTCTTTTCATTTCTTCTATGCTCTGGCAGACACCAACATCGGGTTTATAGAGAGCCATATCTGTAATCCGTATAGCATTGCGAAATATTGACCGACTTCTAAGATAGGTAAGCACTTGATTCTACTTAAAAACAAAAACACATAAACCCACACACGCACCCACACACATACACCCATACGCACACACACATTTTGCGTAGGGGTACGCCTAAATGATACATAAATAAAATACATATATATATATACATATATATATATACTGTAAACATTGTGTTCTTCTCATATGTGTATGGTCTCCAAAGAATCGCATGACTGCAGCCCCGACTGGTTCGAAACGCTCAGCCTACATCGCATAAGGCAGCACAGTTATCTCTTCTGCAATGGATAGAAAGAGTTGTAACTCGAGACCCCGCTTGTGTAAGATAGTTTCTCGGAATCGAAACAGTCGTCTATATTCATTTGTGTAACATTATTGCAAACGACCACAACACATTTATTGTACATAACGACAATTTGATACCTGCCGGGAGACATTGAGACAAGTAAGTCGTCTCCAATACTCAGAGAGCTTCCAGTCCTCAAAGTCAGTTAACTTTTACTTCATAAATATTTTACTTCATATTTTGCATTTCTAAATAACTGTAAAAAACTAAGTGAAGAAATCTCTAGAAATATATTTAAAAGCCTTTTTATCCGATATGACGTTTGATTATTGCATTTTGTTGTGAAAGAAAAGAAATCTGGCGATCACAAACTCGAGGTAGAACCAGTGCTGTCTAGAAAGATTGGCATTTTCGGCAACTAACCGTCTGCAGCAAGAGACAAACGCACTAAAGTCGTCACTGTCCGCTGCACTTTGCTCTCGAAAATGAGATATAAATACGGAGGAAATTAACTGATTTTAATGGTGCCTATAATGCAACAAAGACAGCTCTGGTAGAAGAAGAATAATCAGCTGCAGAGGTCCCCGACTGGACAACGGGATGTTTTGCACACCCATTAGTCCTTTCCGAAACAGAAACAAGGGAGACATGCCAGAGCTGCTCGTGGGCGACGCCTACTTTTGGAGATACGTAAACAATTACTCACACATTGCGCACCTTATCCGCCCAGCCGGAGCTATTACGTGAGAAAGTATTTCAAGCAGTGATGGGGAATAATATTACGGCATATCATTTCAACCACGTATGCCAGATATTTTCACCTACAATTCATTTCCACTGCTGTTTATGGTGAAGAACAAAGGTTTGCGTAAGTCAAGAATTTAATAGTCGGCTGAAGACACCATTCACTCAACTAGTGAACATATGGCAAATCGTATTGATCCCCTCTTAAAAACATGCCAAGAGAGACAAGTCTCGCTGACTCGGTCGCATAGCTATCTTCATCGGAAATCAGTAAAAACAATTTTACTGGTAGCTCGCGTTAATCGGCTGGTCGGAACAAACATGTGAATTGATGCGCGAGGCATTTACGGAAAATGAGAAAATTTTATTTTCCTTTCAAACATGTGTTGACCATTTTTAAATCTCCATTCTTCTCTTACCCGATTTGTGTTAGCCGAGAAATCTTTGCTACACTTCAAACTATTGTCAACGGAATTTAAATATATTTCAGCTGGGTTATACTTCATATTTTGCATTTCTACCTATCACAACCTGTCACATCAATACACACATTCTTTAGGTCACCCCTCTCGCTCTTAAGACAATATATATTCCTCCTCGTAGAAACGCATTCGTTAATGTAGCATATTGTTAAATTGATCGGGCAAAATCTCACGGCCTCTGCAATAGAAAATAGAACTTTAACAATTCAGAAAATTTGCAAGTACTTTTGAATAATGTCCTTCTAAATAACTGTAAAAAACTAAGTGAAGAAATCTCTAGAAATATATTTAAAAGCCTTTTTATCCGATATGACGTTTGATTATTGCATTTTGTTGTGAAAGAAAAGAAATCTGGCGATCACAAACTCGAGGTAGAACCAGTGCTGTCTAGAAAGATTGGCATTTTCGGCAACTAACCGTCTGCAGCAAGAGACAAACGCATTAAAGTCGTCACTGTCCGCTGCACTTTGCTCTCGAAAATGAGATATAAATACGGAGGAAATTAACTGATTTTAATGGTGCCTATAATGCAACAAAGACAGCTCTGGTAGAAGAAGAATAATCAGCTGCAGAGGTCCCCGACTGGACAACGGGATGTTTTGCACACCCATTAGTCCTTTCCGAAACAGATACAAGGGAGACATGCCAGAGCTGCTCGTGGGCGACGCCTACTTTTGGAGATACGTAAACAATTACTCACACATTGCGCACCTTATCCGCCCAGCCGGAGCTATTACGTGAGAAAGTATTTCAAGCAGTGATGGGGAATAATATTACGGCATATCATTTCAACCACGTATGCCAGATATTTTCACCTACAATTCATTTCCACTGCTGTTTATGGTGAAGAACAAAGGTTTGCGTAAGTCAAGAATTTAATAGTCGGCTGAAGACACCATTCACTCAACTAGTGAACATATGGCAAATTGTATTGATCCCCTCTTAAAAACATGCCAAGAGAGACAAGTCTCGCTGACTCGGTCGCATAGCTATCTTCATCGGAAATCAGTAAAAACAATTTTACTGGTAGCTCGCGTTAATCGGCTGGTCGGAACAAACATGTGAATTGATGCGCGAGGCATTTACGGAAAATGAGAAAATTTTATTTTCCTTTCAAACATGTGTTGACCATTTTTAAATCTCCATTCTTCTCTTACCCGATTTGTGTTAGCCGAGAAATCTTTGCTACACTTCAAACTATTGTCAACGGAATTTAAATATATTTCAGCTGGGTTATACTTCATATTTTGCATTTCTACCTATCACAACCTGTCACATCAATACACACATTCTTTAGGTCACCCCTCTCGCTCTTAAGACAATATATATTCCTCCTCGTAGAAACGCATTCGTTAATGTAGCATATTGTTAAATTGATCGGGCAAAATCTCACGGCTTCTGCAATAGAAAATAGAACTTTAACAATTCAGAAAATTTGCAAGTACTTTTGAATAATGTCCTTCTAAATAACTGTAAAAAACTAAGTGAAGAAATCTCTAGAAATATATTTAAAAGCCTTTTTTATCCGATATGACGTTTGATTATTGCATTTTGTTGTGAAAGAAAAGAAATCTGGCGATCACAAACTTGAGGTAGAACCAGTGCTGTCTAGAAAGATTGGCAATTTCGGCAACTAACCGTCTGCAGCAAGAGACAAACGCACTAAAGTCGTCACTGTCCGCTGCACTTTGCTCTCGAAAATGAGATATAAATACGGAGGAAATTAACTGATTTTAATGGTGCCTATAATGCAACAAAGACAGCTCTGGTAGAAGAAGAATAATCAGCTGCAGAGGTCCCCGACAGGACAACGGGATGTTTTGCACACCCATTAGTCCTTTCCGAAACAGAAACAAGGGAGACATGCCAGAGCTGCTCGTGGGCGACGCCTACTTTTGGAGATACGTAAACAATTACTCACACATTGCGCACCTTATCCGCCCAGCCGGAGCTATTACGTGAGAAAGTATTTCAAGCAGTGATGGGGAATAATATTACGGCATATCATTTCAACAACGTATGCCAGATATTTTCACCTACAATTCATTTCCACTGCTGTTTATGGTGAAGAACAAAGTTTTGCGTAAGTCAAGAACTTAATAGTCGGCTGAAGACAACATTCACTCAACTAGTGAATATATGGCAAATCGTATTGATCCCCTCTTAAAAACATGCCAAGAGGGACAACAGTCTCGCTGACTCGGTCGCATAGCTATCTTCATCGGAAATCAGTAAAAACAATTTTACTGGTAGCTCGCGTTAATCGGCTGGTCGGAACAAACATATGAATTGATGCGCTAGGCAAGTACGGAAAATGAGAAAATTCTATTTTCCTTTCAAACATGTGTTGACCATCTTTAAATCTCCATTCTTCTCTAACCCGATTTGTCTTAGCCGAGAAATCTGCTGCACGGCAAACTATAATCAACGTAATTTAAATATATTTCAGCGGGCTTTACTTCATATTTTTAATTTCTACGTATCACCACGGAGCTATTACAAAATCTATCAGTATTATTGACAGTACTTGAATCAGAATTGTCCTGTAAATATTCCTTAAAATGTTAGAAATAGAATACGTCAAATTTTTCAAAGTCGGTTTTATGAACCTTTGAGTCTTTAAACACCCTCTGCAACATGCTGGTTGGTGTCATAACATAGTTGCAAGGTGTCCGGGCTGTGTCACGTGACCGTATAGACTCTTAACCAGGCTCTTTCAGTGCAGAAAACCTGGGGGTTCCAACCAGAAACCAAAGAACATTTTTATAATAAACATATTGTTGTTGTTGGCACTCCGTCGCTTTCGACGTCGAGGGTTCCAATTGATCCGATCAACGGAACAGCCTGCTCGTGAAATTAACGTGCAAGTGGCTGAGCACTCCACACACACGTGTACCCTTAACGTAGTTCTCCGGGATATTTAGCGTGACACAGTGTGACAAGGCTGACCCTTTGAATTACAGGCACAACAGAAACAGGAAGAAAAAGTGAGAGAAAGTTGTGGTAGAAGAGTACAGCAAGGTTCGCCACCATCCCCTGCCGGAGTCTCGTGGAGCTTTAGGTGTTTTCGCTCAATAAACACTCAGAACGCCCGGTCTGAGAATCGAAACCGCGATCCTATGACCGCGAGTTCGCTGCCCTAACCACTGGGCCATTGCGCCTCCACAATAAACATATTAAAGAAATGAAAAAGAACATATTGTGTGTGTGTGTGTGTGTGTGTGTGTGTGTGTCTTTCCTTTGTCTGTCCGTGTGAACATATATGTATATGAATAAACGTCCGAGCCTGAATGAGCATAAAACTGACCAATGCTCTGAGAGAGAATTTGATAAACTGAAACTCCATGAAAGCTTGTATGTTTGCATTTTGGAGGAGGTGCTTGTATGAGTATTCATGTTTGTCCCCTCACCACTTTGCAACCATTGTTTTGTTTACGGTCTCATAACTTGATGGATCGGCTTAAGTGAGCGATTAAATGAGTACCCCACCTTAATAAACAAAATTAATGAGCTTGATAACTCGTGGTATCAAGTGGTAACATGAACAACGTTTGGTGTCAGTTGACTGCATGAAGAACGCGTGGTGTCTGTTGGCAAACGTCAAAGACGCGTGGTATCAGTGGAAAACGTAAAGAACGTGTGGTGTCTGTTGTCAACGTGAAGAACGCGTTGTGGCAGTTGGCAACGTAAAAGAAGCGTGGTATCACTTGGCAACGTGAAGAATGTGTGGTGTCTGCTGGTAACGTAGAGAATGCGTGTCAGTTGGTAAGGTAAAGAACGCGCGGTGTCAGGTGACAACGTACGTAAAGTACGCGTAGTATCAGTTGGCAGCGTAAAGAACGCGTTGCGTCTGTTGGCAACGTAAAGAACGCGAAGTGTCAGTTGGTTACGTAAAGAACGCGGAGTGTTTGTTGGTAACGTAAAGAACGCGAGGTGTCAGGTGCACGCATGGTATCTCTTGGCAGCGTAAAGAACGCGTAGTTTTTGTTGGTAACGTAAAGAACGCTTGGTGTTTGTTGGAAACGTAAATAACGTGTAGTGTCACTTTGCAACGTGAAAAAAACGTGGTATCTCTTGGCAACGTGAAGAATGTGTGGTGTCTGCTGGTAACATAGAGAACGTGAGGTGTCAGTTGGTAACGTAAAGAACGCGCAGTGTCAGATGACAACGTACGTAAAATACGCGTGGTATCACTTGGCAACGTAAAGAATGTGTGGTGTCTGTTGGCAACGTAAAGAACGCGAAGTGTCAGTTGGTTACGTAAAGAATGCGAGGTGTCAGGTGGCAACGTAAAGAACGCGTGGTATCAGTTGGCAGCGTAGAGAACGCAAAGTGTCAGGTGGCAACGTAAAGAACGCGTGGTATCAGTAGAAAACGTAGAGAATGTGTGGTGTCAGCTGGTAACGTAAAGAACGCGGTGTCAGGTGGCAACGTAAAAGACGCATGGTATCAGTGGGAAACGTAAAGAACGTGTGGTTGGCAACGTAAAGAACACGAGGTGTCAGTTGGTAACGTAAAGAAGCGAGGTGTTAGTTGGCAACCTATAAGACGCGTGGTATTAGTGGGAAACGTAAAGAACGTGTGGTGTCTGTTGGCAACGTAAAGAACGTGTGGTGTCTGTTGGCAACGTAAAGAACGTGTGTGTGTCTGTTAACAACGTAAAGAAGACGTTATGGCTATTGGCAACGTAAAGAACGCGTTGTGGCTATTGGCAACGTAAAGAACGCGTTGTGGCAGTTGGCAACGTAAAGAACGCGTTGTGGCAGTTGGCAACGTAAAGAACGCGTTGTAGCAGTTGGAAATGTAAAGAAAGCTTGATGCTTGTTGGCAACGTAAAGAACGCGTAGTGTCACTTGGCAACGTAAAAGAAGCGTGGTATCATTGGCAACGTAACGAATGTGTGGTGTCTGTCGGTAACGTAGAGAACGCGTGGTGACAGGTGGCAACGTAAAGAACGCCTGGTATCCTTTGGCAGCGTAAAGAACGCGTTGTGGCAGTTGGCAACGTAAAAGAAGCGTTGTATCTCTTGGCAACGTAAAATATGTGTGGTGTCTCTTGGTAACGTAAAGAACATGAGGTGTCAGCTGGTAACGTAAAGAACGCGGTGTCAGGTGGCAACGTACGTAAAGTACGCGTGGTATCAGTTGGCAGCGTAAAGAACGCGTAGCGTCTGTTGGCAACGTAAAGAACACGAAGTGTCAGTTGGTTACGCAAAGAACACGCGGTGTCAGTTGGTAACCTAAAGAACACGCGCTGTCAGGTGGCAACGTAAAACACACGTGGTGTCAGTTGGAAGCGTAAAGAACGCGTAATGTTTGTCAGTTGGTAACGTCAAGAACGCGTGGCGTCAGTTGGCAACGTAAAGAATGCATAGTGTCACTTGGCAACGGAAAAGACGTGTGGTATCAGTGGGAAACGTAAAGAACGTGTGCTGTCTGTTGGCAACGTAAGGAATGTGTGGTATCTGATGGCAACGTAAATAAAGCTTGGTGCTTGTTGGCAACGTAAAGAACGCGTAGTGTCACTTGTCAACGTAAAATAAGCGTGGTATCACTTGGCAACGAAAAGAATGTTTGGTGTTTGTTGGTAACGTAAAGAATGCGAGGTGTCAGGTGGCAACGTGAAGCACACGTGATATCAGTTGGTAGCGTAAAGAACGCAAAGTGTCACATGGCAACATAAAAGAAGCGTGGTATCACTTGACTGCGTAAAGTACGTGTGTCTGTTGGCAACGTAAAGATCGCATCAGTTTTTGTGACTAGTTTGAGGTCGTCTATGAATTACAAATTTGCACGAAACGTAAAGATGCTTAAAAGCATGCGCCTGCTAGAAATAAGAGCTGAAGTCTTAATTAAACCACCGTACAGCACCAAAATAGCAGACAAAAACAGTAGGCGGGGAAACGGAAATAATGCATTCATAAGCACAAAATAAAATATTATCCAGTTTTTACTAGGTAGTTCGCACTAAAGAGGCTCATGGATTAAATATCTAAAAGCCGTCAGATGGCGAAATGTTCGCAGAGCAACGTGAAACGGAGTGTTTTTTGCTCAACACCTCAACGAACAGGGAATCGGACTCACCATGGGGCGATCGTGAGTATATATATATATATACACGCGTGTGTGCGCGGGCACATGTTTGAATATAGATGTATATATGTTGACTAAGTTTTTTAAACATTATCTTCTTTTAGGAAAATGTGAGAGAACTTCGGTGCTTTAAGAAGTGTAAATGTGTCTACGATGTATATATGAGTATATTTAACCATTTTCATTACTGTTTGAGCATATATGCCCATATAAGTCTCTATAAATATATATGCGTGTGTGCAAGTATGTATGATTCAATATATACAAGACTGTGATTCGGCATACAAATTCTTCTATGTGCGTGTATCTTTGTATGTATTTGGCATATATATGTATGATAGGATTTGAGATAATTAGCCGTAAGGCATTTTGCCGTCGGACAATTAGCCGTAGGACTATTCACCATAAGACAATGCACCATACGGATATTTCGCCGCAAGGACATTTTGTAGTAAAGCATAAGAAGAGAAGGATAAAAAGTAAAAATAAAAATAATGAAGGTCATACACTTTATTCAAAAAATTAAGCTAAAAAACTAAAACGCTATTAAATCATGTATGTTCATTGCAATTGCACGCAAATAATGTTTTTTTTTATTTTGATCGTAACCTCTGACAATGCTTAGTATGCACTTATAAACATCTTTGTATTTTTTCTTGGTCGCGGTTTCTCCTCTTGCTGCATCATTTACCTTCTTTTTAGAAAGAGATCCTTTATTTCTTAAGAGATTGATAAGTTTCCATACATTTGGATGAGTATGTGTAACAGATGCTTGCAGCGCATTATGGAAACCTTCTACTCCATTGCTGGTGTTTGCCAGCCGATTTAGAGTTCTTTCATACATATTCCAAAGATCTAGAGGAAAAGTAGGAGGAACTCTACGTCTACGAGTTCCCCTGCCTCTCTCCCCACCAATGTAAGGCGTTTCAAAATATGCCACAAGTTCTTGTGACAAGGAGTCTTCGTCATCCACAAGCTCTATAAATGCATCGGTGGTGTCTGGAGGTAGGATGAATGCTGGCGTCATAAGGCACTTTACTTTCGTATTCTTTTCTACTCTAGGCACAAGGCCCGGAATTTTGGGGGAGAGAGCCAGTCGATTAGATCGCCCCCAGTACGCAACTGGTACTTAATTTATCGACCCCGAAATTATGAAAGGCAAAGTCGACCTCGGCGGAATTGGTCCTGGGCTGCTATGATAAACCCTTTTGTCTTTGATTCTAAGCCAGCAGACACTAACCATTGATGGGTAAGGGCTTTGTCAACATCAGCGTTAGTAACTCTCATTGGGTATTTGCCATTGAGAGGTTTTTCTAGTCATTTATCCGCTAGAAAATCAAAGCAGCAGTTTCAGCAAGGACTTTTATACGTTTAGCTTTTCCTGTGCCTGTTTCCAGTACATCTTATTCTGAGATTTACCGTATTTGGAATCCACTTGGATATTTCCTTGTTTGTTTTGTTACTGAGAATGCAGTTTTTGGGGGTTTCTTTTCATGCTTTAAGTCATGTTTTAGCATCCAGTCATCAGAATCTTTCAGATAAATGTTTACACCAATTGTGGCAATCTTCAGTTTCAATTCAAGTTGTAAGAGTCCACGGCCACCCTCTTTTCTTGACAAGTAAAGTCGTTCTATGTCTAGCTTAGGGTGGTGCATTCTATTCATCGTCAACAATTTTAGAATTTTTCTGCCAAGCTTACAGATTTCGGTAATTGACCAATTAATAATATTGAAACTGTAAATCACGACCGGTGTGTCTAGAAGAGTATTGGTCGCTTCGATCCTGTTTCTTGCGCTCAGCTGTCTTGAGTATTGCCCCTACCCAACTATAACATTCTTTGCAAATCCTTTCCCTCTCTGTCATCATCACCATTATCATTATTATCATTATTGTTACTACTACTACTACTACTACTACTACTACTACTACTACTACTACTACTACTACTACTACTACTACTCTTGGAGTGTTGTTGATATTATCTTCAATCTTGTCGTTGTTGCTGTTCTTGTTCATCGTAAATAGTAATATTAATGTTCACTTTTTTTTACTGGTAGTTTATAATATATATACATACACATATGTGAGTGCATATATGTATGAATATATATATATATATATATATATATATATATATATATATGCAAATATATACATATATATATACACATACATATTATATGTATATGTATACATATATACATATATATATATATATAAAATACACACACACACATATATATATATATATTCTCTTTGTGTGTATTTTATATATATATATGTAAATATATACATATATATATACACATATATATTATGTGTATGTATATATATATATATAATATACACACACACACACACATATTCTCTTAAAGTGTAGACTACTGTGAAAAAATCATAATAAATATTAATAACAATACTAACGGTCTATAACAGCAATAAAAACAACAATATTAATAATAATAATAATAATAATAATAATAATAATAATAATAATAATAATAATAATAATAATAATAATTATAATAATAATAATAATAATAATAATAATATAAACCACAACAACGACAAGAAGAAGAAGCAGAACAACAACAACTCAATGCTATAATGGCATTGTTTATAGTTTCCAAAAGGTAAGCCAATATACAAAATGTGCAAACATAAACAAACACAAAATGAAATCGAAACAAAAACAAATACACACTCAAACAAACTCAAAATAAGTAAAATAAAACAAAATTCTATATTCTTCCAATAGTTTGTTGATGTCTGCTATAATTTCGGTTTTTTTTTTTAGCCATTGATGCAGTTGATGGTATCGCTTCTTACGATGGTCTTAGAACTGTTGAAAAGTCTTCAGCAGAAACACTTAAAAGCATCTTATATGTAGTTTTAAGAATTCTTCAATTTTTTTTTTTTTTGTTCCTAGGTTTTTGATTTGGTATTTTCTCTTTTTTTTGGAGGGTTTTTTGTTTGGTTTTCTATTTTATCTATTTCTTTTTTTCGTGTGGGGTGCTGCTGTATTTTTTTCTATTATGGTGAATTTATATAAAAATTCTATTCTTTGTTTATTTATTCATTACATTTTACTTGTATTTGTGTGTGTGTGTGTGTGTGTGTGTGTGTGTGTGTGTGCATATATACACACAAATATATACATGCTAGGTGAAATTCTTAAAGTGCTAAATAAACAAAGCTTTGTATATCTATTATGTGGGTGTGGGTGTGTCTAGGTGTGTATGCATGTATATATACAAACATGTGTATATGCATATTTATATAAGTGTGTGTATATACATATGTAAGCATATAAACACACATACACACATATATATTTGTATGTTGATAGATAGATACGCAATATATACATACATAAATACATATATATATATATATATATATATATATATATATATATATATATATATATATATATATGTATGTATGTATGTATATATTGCGTATATATATATATATATATATATATATATATATATATATATATATATATATATATATATATATATATATATATGTATACATATATATATATGTATGTATATATGCATGTATGTATACGCACAAAATCGAACACACGTACACAAGGTGTATGTAGTATTAGTTCGTGGGTCGGCTGCGTTTTTAGGCGTTAGAGAATATACTCTCAATGCGCCTGATGTTAAAACACGTGAAACTAAGTCATAACTTACATCAGGTCCCTTCTCGAAACAAGCCTCTTGCCACGCAGCCACCTTGCGCCTATATATAGGACTGGCGTCCCGTCCAGCTGGGGTTAACACATACGGCATAGAAACCGGGAAACCGGGCCCATGAGCCTGGCTAGGCTTTAAAAAGAGCGCAAATATATATATATATATATATATATATATATATATATATATATATATAGTTTTAGGGAAAATAACCAATTTTCAAGAACTCATCGATGAAAATCCACTATCACATATAGAAAAATTAATAATTAAAAGCACAATAAATGAGTATAATATAAAGCAAAGTAAATATCATAAGATAAATATAATA
>NC_142948.1:27049606-27057106 GCF_046866305.1 Octopus bimaculoides | reverse complement strand
TTCTCCGACAAGAAACGCGTCCTGTCATCGAATATTATCATTAGTTCCTTCTCCGCCATGTTTCAAAATATTTTGAAAATAGCAAAATATTTGCTTTTTTTTTTTTTTTCGATTGTTCAAGTAAGTTAAAAAATATTGATGTGCACCCCCTGCAGAACAGGGGTTGGTTCTAAACGGAAATGCTACCAACACAGTCTACACAATGTTAAAAACAAGGCTGTAACAATAAAAACAAATAAACATAGCCTTAACAGGCCGAAAAGATTGAAAATATTCTTACAACTTACGGAGTTTCAAGTTACTGTGTCTTTCCAGAATGCCAGCCATAATAATGATAATGAGGATTGTTTTGTGTTTTTGTTTTATGCCACCAGGGCGAAGGATGAGGTGGACAAAGCAAAGACAGACATAGCGTTTTGGGGTTTACGTATAATGAAATGGGTTTAAAAAATCAAGAAAAGTATTACGGTATACAATAAAACAAAGGAGGGTAGTATGCATAGTATATAACAGTAAAAGGAAAAGAGAAAAAAAGTATGATAGTGGTGTGGTTCTCCTGATACACTGTAGCCATTTAGATTAGAGAAAAGAAAATGGCGTTATTTATCTTCGTCTTCAGGATGACAGCTGAAACGGTCTTCTGTTCATGAACAGTAGTGGAGGAGTATCATGTGTTGCCAAAGCCTCTAAGCTGAGATAGATCTGCCATCCTTCTCTGTTAAACGAAGCCGGCGCATCGATTCTCACTATACAATCGGCAAATAGCTGAATACGTCTCACACGAGACAGCAGGTGCTCCACACAAGCCCACAACTCTCTAATGCACGGACACTGAATGATTGCATGCAGGACCGTTTCGTTCCTCTGCATGCCATACCAAAGACTTTTGGAAATTGTTCATGATCTTCGACCCAAAAGTCCTACGGAAATGACTACTTGAACTGTTCTCATCGATGCTCAGAGTTAATACTAGGCTCACACCTTCAATGAGCTCTCTATAGAAATCTCTGCTAAGGGTTTCGTCCACCTGGTACGATGCAGTTGAGCGTCAGGTAATACTCTAGATGCCAAGCGCCCCAATCTTGGTCTACGTTTGACCCATAACTGCAGCTCCATCAATGAGATGAACTGATGATGAAGGAGACGGTGGTGGTAGCGTTGGTGATTTCTTTTATTCGACACAGGAGCCCTAAGACGAGGAGCATAACAAGGACAATTTACAAAATGTGTTGAGTTTTTCATAACAGATGAGAGGAGAGAAAGTGAAAAGACAACGAAATGAGATGAAAAGTGTACATAATTTACAAAATAGTTGAGCACATCTATGATGCACTCCGCTTGATACAGAACCCCTAACGAGGATCAGTCTAAGAACCCCACGGATCCAGGATCACCTTGATCACCAGAACCATGAGCCCCCTTACCCAACTGTTCTCCAATCTACAGATTAGATCCATTCCTCCTAACCATTTCTGCAAAAGCCACTCGACGTTTGACAAATTTGCTGAGAGAGAGAGAGAGAACTTTGCTTTTCACTTTCACTTTCACTTTCCTTTCCTAATGGAATGGCTTGAAAAAGTCGATAGAAGAAAACGAAGAACCGAGCGTGGAAATCTCATTAATCAACTGAGTCGACATGAGATCGATAGTTCAATATTTACTGATATGTCGCACGATCTGATAGAACCAATATAAATATAAATGTCACTTTCGAACACATTCCTCACCCTATCACCCAACTGCTGAAATGTAACTTAGAAATCGATCAAAGTCGAAGCCACAACAACAGTAGCAGCAACAACAGCGGCAGCACCTGCAGCGATAGTAGTAATAGAGTAGTAGTAATAGAGTAGTAGTAGTAGTAGTAGTAGTAGTAGTAGTAGTAGTAGTAGTAGTAGTAGTAGTAGTAGTAGTGGTGGTGCTGGTGCTGGTGCTGGTTGTGGTGGTGGTGGTGCTGCTGGTAGTAGTAGTCGTGGTGCTGGTGCTGGTGGTAGTAGTGGTGGTGGTGGTTTCAAATTTTGGCCAGTAATTCTCGGACAGACGTACGTCCATTACATCGACCTCGATGCTCAAGTGTTACTTAACTTTGTCGACTTCAACCCTTACCTTCTTTCTCAAATGGAATTTTTTAAAAAGCCGGTTAGAGTTTGGCCGAAGACGTAAGCGACTGTCCTCTGTGCTTTTGGTCTCGTCCACCACACAACCTCTTTCCCCATAGCCACCAGACAGAGGTGGTCCCGAATTCTACTTTCTGACCCTATAACCATTCCAATCTTCTCCCTCACCACCTCTCCTCGCCTTCAAAGAAGACAGGAACCTCGGAAGCCATCTAGTTTTATAAGCTCCACAGCGACCAGCCACACCTAACCAAGTACTTTTAGATGCTCTCGTCGACTACGCAACCCCTAAGTCTACATCAGTGGTTTTTAACTGGGGTCCGTATGACCCCTGAGAATTCACGTAAGATTCTTGGGGTCCATACAAGCAAAATAATGAATTTGGTTCACAGTAATATTTTATGGGCCTTTAAAAAATTTTGATTCAGATGTATTTATTCCAAGAAATTGCGAGGTTTCTTTCTCTAACGTTTTACACACACAAGGGAATGTGTGAAATAACAAAACAGAAATTTTGAAACTGACAGTGGTACTCCGTCGGTTACGACGACGAGTGTTCCGGTTGATACGTTCAACAGAACAGCCTACTCGAGGAATTAACGTGCAAGTGACTGAGCACTCTACAGATACACGTATCCTTAATGTAGTTCTCAAGGACATTTAGCGTGGCACGGAATGTGACAAGGATGGCCCTTTGAAACACAGGTACAGCTCATTTTTGCCAGCTGAGTGGACTGAAGAAATGTGAAATAAAGTGACTTTGTTCAAGGACGCAACGCACCACCTGTTTTCGAACTCACGACCTTACGATCGTGAGTTGAATGCTCTAACCACTAAACCACGCGCCTTCACGAATTTTGAAAGAAATATCTATAAAACTGGCTTTTGAACACCAAAATGGCTATGGCCGTCCACCACAAACTAGTAATCAAAGGGGTCCATAGACTAAAAAGAAATTATTGAGAACCACTACTTTATATTCTTTTCTACTCTAGGCACAAGGCCTGAAATTTTGGAGGAGGCGGGGCGAGTCGATTAGATCGATCCCAGTACGAATGGATGAAAGGCAAAGTCGACCTCGGCGGTATTTGAACGCAGAACGTAGCGACAGACGAGATACTACTAAGCATTTCACCCGGCATATATATAGCAAAGTAAAGTGCAATATAGGTCGATTGCAAAAGAAGCGTGTGTAGTGTGTATATATATATATACACACACACACATACATATATACACATATATATATATACTTATATTTATATACATATATATATATATACATACATACATACATACATATATATATATATATATATATATATATATATATATATATATATATCCAAGAAAGATAGGAGTTGTGAATCCAACCCACTAAGGGTATATCTATCCAATATACTGCTGGAAGAATATCATATACATATATATATATATGTATATATATATATATATATATATATATATATATATATATATATATATATACATACTTACATATATACACATATATATATATGTATGTGTGTGTGTTTATATATATATATATATATGTATATATATATATATATGTATATATATATATATATATATACATACGCCTACACGCATGCATATATATCTACCTACCTACCTACCTACCTACCTACATACATACATGCATGCATGCATGCATGCATACATACATACATACATACATACATACATACATACATCTGCATCCACATATACTGACATTTCCGCCAATCTCAAAAGGAACTCACATCGCATCGGTGTTGTTGCTTGTTTCTTCCCCTTCCATTCTTGGCTTTCCATAACAACCTCTTCAATCTAATATCTGACTAAGTTATTTACGCGCTTATCTATTTTAGTCTTTCACCATCGGCAGACGCGTTTGGAGACATTGTTACTATATAAAGCCAGCCGCTGTTTCGATTATTACTCATTTAGAGATGTCTTTGGATAAATATATATATGGTTCGAATGTTGAGACAGGTGAGGGAACAATAAGTAGATGTACGAGTTTGATGCCTGTGAAAAATGGAAGTCTTTGACGTTTCGAGCCGACACTTTTCGACATACATACATACATACATACATACATACATACAGACAGACATACATACATACATACATGCATGCATACATACATATATACATACATAGTTAGCAAGGTGAGACACACATAAGAAAGAAGAAAGCAAAGGACCACTGATGAGGTCACAGAAGTGTGACGAAAGAACTCTGGCCGAAATAGGATTAATGTAATATAATGTTATATAAAGCTGAAGCAAATTAACACCAAATATACAGTGCGTGTGTTTTTATTGGCTAAACTGGCAATATGACCATCCCCAAGTACAACAACACACATATATATACATATATATATATATATATATATATATATATATATATATATATATATATATATATATATATATATATATATATATATATATACGTATATATATATGTATGTGTGTGTGTGTGTGTGTGTGTGTACACACGCATATGCACACTTGTGTATATTCATACTTATATAGATATGTGTGTGTGTATGAGTGTATCATCACCATTATCGACGTCATCATCATCATCATCACCATCTTCATCGTCATCACCACCACCACCATCACTATCATCATCATCATCATCATCATCATCGTCATCGTCATCGTCATCGCTGTCATCATTATTGGTTCATTGCCTACACCACACTTGGCTAGTCAAATAATTTACGTTGTAGACCTCGTCTCTGAAAATTGAATTCTTTCGCTTTCATTTCTTCCTTTGTTTTCTTGTTATTTTTTTCTTGTTTATTCTATATTTTTGGCTTGAGGTTTGTTTTTTTTTTTCTTTTTCTTGGTTTTTTTTTTTCTTTTTCTTTTTTTCTTTTGTTTTTGTTCGCCACGAGTGATGTTCGCTCCGCTGCAACAAGAGACGGCCTGGCCATGTTGTTGTTTGGGTTTGTTAATTGTTACAACATGTCTTAACAACAACCACCACCACCACCACTCCCTCTCATCCATCAATTACCCTGGTGGCCAGTGGCTACAAAACCACGACACAAACACCATTAAAAAAAAGAATAAATAAATAAATAAATAAATAAATAAAATAAGAAACGTCTTAAACTCTGCTAACCACACCAACACTACCAATAACAACAACAACAACAATAACAGAAACAACAACGACGACGACGATGACGCTGACGCTGACGCTGACACTAGAAGCAAAGAAAACAAGGACAGAAGCTGCAATAGCATGCGTTATCTGAATTGCCATCGGCGTAATCACCACCACCACCACCACAACCATTATGCCATGACGACGACTACTATTACTTCTACCATCACCAATGCCACTGCTGCCCCTACAGCCGCCACTATCGCCACCACAGCATACCACCAACACCGACATCACCTCTGACTCACGCAACCACCACGACCGCCACTGCCTCTGTCACCGCCATATACCACCAGCATCCTTACCACCGTCACATACCACCACGACCACTGCCGCAATACCACTAACATCATCACCGCCGTCTCCATCACTGCTGCTACCACTATTAGTACTACCACTACGAGAACTACTACTACTACTACTACTTCTACTACTACTACTACTACTACTACTACTATTACTACTACTACTACTACTACTACTACTACTACTACTACTACGAAGACCGAGACTGGACGCCTGGCACCTAGAATATCTATGTCTTCATTGCCCACAAAGGGCTAAACGTAGAGGGGACAAACAAGGACAGACAAAGGGATTAAGTCGATTACATCGACTCCAGTGCGTAACTGGTACTTAATTTATCGACCCCGAAAGGATGAAAGGCAAAGTCGACCTCGGTGGAATTTGAACTCAGAACGTAACGGTAGACGAAATACCGCTAAGCATTTCGCCCGGCGTGCTAATGATTCTGCCAGCTCACCGCCTTCCTAGCACCTAGAATATCGTCAGGCGCTCACAGCCCTTTACCAGTCGGGCAATGGGATCGGTGGATGTTCTGCTTTAGAAATTTATAGAGGATTAATAGCGGGAAAGTGCGACGACATTCTCTTTAGTGCTACCGGATCGTTGGGGGGGGGCGCTACCGGTTCGAGATAAACTCCACAGGTACGGATGTGCTGTCAAACGGACTTGTCCGAGATAAGCGCAGAGAGACGAAACCGTTCTGCACGCCCTCGTTCAGTTTCCGGGCATTGCTGACTTGTAGAGTTATGTCGAACAGCTGCTGTCATGCGTGGGACGGATCCGTCTGTCGGCCGGGTCCGTAGTGATGATTGCACCGCCGCTCTCCTTCAATCGGACAGGCAAGGCACAACTACCACCACCACCGTCAACAACAAACCACAGCTCCTACCATCACCACTACCACCACCACCACCACCAGCATATCCACAAACACAACTGCCATCAACACCCCCATTATTACCACTGCCACAACCAATAACAACATCACTACCACCACCACCAACACCACCGCCACAACAACCAACATTCCATCTCCCATCACCACCTCCCACCACCACCACCATCACCACCACCACCACCACCACCACCAATGATAACATCACCACCGTCACCGCCACAACGACCAACATCCCATCTCTTACCACCACCACACCGCCTCCACCACCATCAACACCAGTCACTGACACAGATATAATTTGTCTGAGCAGAATGATTGGGTTCTGTGAGAAATATCGTCCGCCATGAAATATTGTTGATGTAAAGCTGAGGTTTAGGAGGTGGTGGTGGCTGTGCGGGGAGTTTAAGATAATGAGATAAACTATTGCTCTGTCAACTCGTAGGTCACGAGTTCGAATCTATTGCCTGTACATTGTTCCATTTTTCAATTGTTTATATAAACATGCATACACACGCGTACATGTATGTGTATGTACATGGTTATATATATATTTTTTATATGTATGTATGTATATATATGTGTGTGTGTATGTATGTATAAACATGTGTGTATATATATGTATACACACATGAAGCAGCCTGAGCTACAAGAAGATGTGTTTACATCTATTTGTGTATACGTGTGTAAGTATCTTTACAAATATATATTATATATTTATATACATTATATGTATATGGTTTTGTAAACACACACACATACCTATATATATATATGTGTGTGTGTGTGTGTGTGTATTCATAAAATTGTATATGTGTACATATGTATGTATGCATCTATGTATGTGTATGTGTACGTATGTATTTTTGTATATAGTTGTATTTGTGTGGGTCACCGTGTGAATGAAACACGTCAAATGCACACACACACACACACACACACTGGTTTCAGTTCACTTCATACGACAACAAACTCACACATACACACACG
>NC_142948.1:27039606-27044606 GCF_046866305.1 Octopus bimaculoides | reverse complement strand
GGCTGAGTTTGATCACTCTACTGGTGATCTCGTCCCAGTTCTTATCCATTTGGAGGTCCGGACTGAACCAGACCCCGAGCAGTTTAACCGGTCCGTCCGTCCAGCGTCCCACTACGGAGTCACTGTTGGACGGTATGGGCTTGCTTCCCCAGGTGTCGAGTAACAAACCCACTGACTTTTCCGGGTTAATTTTTGCTCCTGTCACCGTTTCGTATTCTTTAAGTGTCTCGCCTAGCATCTCGACGTGCTTTTCGCTCGACACTATGACGGTGACATCGTCCGCATATGCAGACACGCTCGTCCCGCAACCCAGCTCTCGTGGGATACCCCTCAGTGTCGCCAGCTTCCGTAGTAGTGGTTCGAGCGTCAATACATACAGAAGCGCCGACAGGGGACATCCCTGACGGACCGAACGCGTGATGTCGAACGGTTTTGACAGGTGACCGTTTACCCGAATTACCGATCGGATGCCGCTATACAAGGCAGCGATCCAACCGCGGAAGACGGGACCAAAGCCAGCTGCCCTGAGGACGGCCGCCAGGTATCGATGGTCGACCCTATCGAAGGCTTTAGATTGATCTAAATTGATCAGCGCCCCACCCATGCCAGGATCCTTAACTACCCTATCCATGATGTAGCGCATGAGGTGGAGGTTGTCATGGATGCTTCTGCCCGGCACGGCGCATGTTTGCGCCCTGTCGACCAGTTTATCGATGACAAGCGCCAACCTCTCGGCTATTACTTTGGCCAAAATTTTCAAATCTGCGTTGAGCAGAGTGATGGGCCTGAAATTATCTATAAAATTCCCCTTGTTTGGGTCTTTCTTCAGCAATGTCACTGCACCTCGGCTCACGAAACCGGGAATTCTCCCGTTTTGTTGCCAGTTGCAGTAGACTGATGCCAAGAGGTCGCCAAACAAGTTTGGCATAGATAGATAGATAGATAGATAGATAGATAGATAGATAGATAGATAGGTAGATAGATAGATAGATAGATAGATAGATAGATAGATAGATAGATAGATATGCATACTTTCAGGTAATGCTAAATATGTATGAGTGTGTGTGTGTGTGTGTGTTTGTATGTATGTGTGTACAAATGCATATATGTGTACATAAATGTGTGTTTGTGTGTGTATGTGTACGTGTCTGTGTTTGTGTGTGAGAGAGAGAGAAAGAGAAGTTTCTATGCTAATGGCTGCTGGTGGTGACCTACCTATATGCACCAGCCACAGTGACGGTCGAGATATTTTTATGTTCATAGAAATTTACAAATGTCTAAGTTTACTGAGGGTTGTAAACATCTAAACATACACGTGTGGGTCTGTGTATGTACATATGCATAGACATACATGCATGTATGTATGTGTGTATGTATGTATATATGTATATATATATAGAGAGAGAGAGACAGATAGATAGATAGGTAGATAGATAGATACATACATACATACATACATATGTATGTATGTATGTATATATATATATATATATATATATATATATATATATATATATATATATATATATATACATACATATATACAAAACGTACAAAAACACACAGACTTGTGCCTGTTCACACATTATGCATTCAAATGTGTATGTTCAAATATAAGTGTTGTAATAATATATATATATATATATATACTTTATTTAAAAGCAGCAGAAATATAACAAAAAAACCGTTACTCTGAGTTTCACGTTCCCATATATATACATATATACATATATACATATATACATATATATATATATATATATATATATATATATATATATATGTGTGTGTGTGTATACATATATACATACACACACATACACACGCACACACATACACACTCACACGCACAGACACGTAAATATACCTTCGCGCGCGCTTTCTTACCTGGTTACGAGGTTGCAATCACTATGTTCATCGTTTACGCTGGAGTGTTTTTATATTATTTTCATTTGTTTGTTAAATTTTTCTTTCATTAGCTTTTTTTTGTTTATATCGTTGTTGCTGTTGCTGCGCTTGTGGCTTCTATTTATTATTATTATTCAGTAGTTTTATTTTCATAACGTGCTTTCACTTCACTACCGAGCGCAGCTCTGTGCGCCTTGGGTATGTGCTGTGGTTTGCTGTGGTGCTCTTATGTTTACTGTATTGAAAGTGTTTTGCGTAGAATGTGTGCAGTACCCAGTAGTGCAATTTTCTGTATGTTATATATATTTGTAAGTCCTGGTGTTTTTGTTATGTATTTGTCTGAATATTTTTTTATTATACCTAAGGCACCTACTATGATAGGAATTGTTTCTGTTTTTAGATTCCACATTCGAGTTATCTCTATTTCCAGGTCTTTGTATTTTGAAAGTTTTTCCATTTCTTTTAGAGAAACGTTGTCATCTGCTGGTATTGAAACATCAATTAGAAGGCATTTTTTTCCTTCATGATCTTTGACAACTATATCTGGTCTATTTGCCTTAATTTCTCTATCTGTGTGTATTGGCATATCCCAGAGTATGGTTGCTTTCTCGTTTTCTGTGACCTTTTCTGGCGTGTGTTTATACCATCTTTTTTTTGTTGCTATTCCATAATGTTGGCATAGCTTCCAGTGTATATAGGTCCCAGCTCTGTCGTGTCTGTGAATATATTCCTTCTTAGCCAGGACTGGGCAGCCAGAGATAATATGATTTATTGTTTCTTGTCGATCTCCACATATTCTACAGTTACTTCTTATTTTTCTTTTCATTATGTGTTTTTGGTAATTTCTGGTGGGGAGGCTTTGGTCTTGTGCAGCAATTAAAAATCCTTCAGTCTCTGCTTTGAGTCCTGAGCTTCTCAGCCATTGCTGGGATTTTTCTCTGTCTATTTCTTTCGCATTTAGTTTAGCCCAGTATTTACCATGTAGGGGCTTTTCTTGCCATCGTTTTATCATGGTCCGTTGCTGTTCTAGTTTGGATTTCATTTGTTTTATAGCTTTTGTTGTTTCTTCTTCTTCTTCTTCGTATTTGTTAGGTAGATTGATTTCTTGTTTGTATTTGTCAGCTTCCTTAAATACTGAAAACAGTTTTTTGTTTTGCTCGTGTTTTGTGGCTATTTGTATTAGTTTCCCTTGCTTCTGGAGTAGGTATTTTTGCAGTCCTATGGTGGTTATTTTATAATAGTTTTCTAGCTGTATAAGACCCCTGCCACCTTCTGTGCGTTGTATATATAGCCTTTCTATGTCAGATTTTGGGTGGTGCATCCTATATCCTGTCATTATTTTTCTTGTTTTCCTGTCTATTTTACATAGTTCGTTTAGTGTCCAGTTAAGGATGTTGTAGCTGTAGCTTATAACTGGGACAGCTAAAGTGTTGATACCCATTATCTTGTTTTTAGCATTGAGCTCTGTTTTTAGTATTGATCTAACTCGTCTATAGTACTCTTTCTTTATTTTTTCTTTCATTTGTGTATGTTGTATCCTATCTAGTTCATTGACTCCTAAATACTTATATGGTTGGCTTTCGTCTAGTTCTCTTATTTCATTGGCTTTATCTAGTGTTATATTGCTACTTTTAACTAATTTTCCTCTTTTCAGGGTTGCTTTGGCACATTTTTCTAATCCGAATTTCATTTCTATTTCCTTGGTAAAGCCGTGTACTGTCTGTAGTAGTGTTTCTAGCTCTTTGTCGTTTTTTGCATATAATTTTAGGTCATCCATATATAGAAGGTGGCTGACTGTTTTTCCATAGCATTTGTAACCGCATCCAGTTCTATTTAGCAATTCTGTTAGAGGTGTGAGTGCCAGGCAGAACAGGAGTGGAGAGAGCGTGTCTCCCTGGAATATTCCTCTTCTAATGGGGATGGGTTTCGTTTTCACAAGTCCCTCTTTTGTTTGGAGCTGTAGCACTGTCTGCCATTTGTTCATTGAGTGCTCTATGTATTTTATGATAATTGGTGCCACCTTGTTTATGGCTAGTGTTTCCAGAATCCACGTGTGGGGAACACTGTCGAAAGCCTTTTGGTAGTCCACCCAGGCCATACTGAGGCCTTTCTTCTTTCTGCGGCTGTCTTCAGTTATGGCTTTATTGATCAATAATTGATCTTTACAGCCGTATGAGCCCTTGCAGCATCCCTTCTGCTCTTCTGGAAACAGGTTGTTATTTTCCAGGTGTTTACTCACTCTCTGCGATATTATTGCAGTAAAGGCTTTGTAGATCGTAGGGAGACAGGTTATAGGTCTATAGTTTTGTGGTTTCTCCGTTTCCGTGGATTTGGGGATTAAGATGGTTTTCCCTTTTGTGAGCCATTATTATTATTATTATTATTATTATTATTATTATTATTATTATTATTATTATTATTATTATCATTATCATTATTATTATCATTATTATTATTATTATTATTATTATTATTATTATTATTATTATTATTATTATTATTATTATTTTTAGATAATATTATTATTATTATTATTATTATTATTATTATGATTTTATTATTATTATTATTATTATCATTATTATTATTATTATTATTATTACTATTATTATTAGAAATAGTAGTACTATCATCATCATAATCATCATCATCATCATCATCATCATCAATATCTTTATTATTGTTGTTATTATCATTATTATTATTATTATTATCATTATTATTATTATTATTATTATTATTATTATTATTGCTCCGTTTCATTTTTACAATTTATTTATTTATTGTTTTGCTCTTCCCATCAGCATGTCTGCAAAAATATTGTTTTTGCTTTTTTATGAGGTTTTTTTTTTTATTGTTGTTGTTTATCTAACGACTATTTTAAATCTCAAAGAGAAATAAAACGAAATAAAGTTTTAATTTTTTTTTTTTTTTGCAAAACAAACAAAACACCATACTACAACCAATAAGTCGGTTGTAAATATTTGACCTGAAGACCACAAGAGTGGTGAATGACGGGAAAATATCGAAATAAATGGCTGGAGGATAAATCTGTGTTAGAATTTTTTTAATGAAAATAAACTGCAAAATAA
>NC_142948.1:27027106-27034606 GCF_046866305.1 Octopus bimaculoides | reverse complement strand
ACCAATAGTTCCGGGTTCAGTCCCACTGCGTGGCACCTTGGGCAAGTGTTTTCTACTATAGCCTCGGGGCCGACCAAAGCCGTGTGAGTGGATTTGTTAGACGAAAACTGAAAAGATCCCGTCGTATATATATATATATATATATATATATATATATATATATATTAGGGATAAAAATCCAAATTTACAGGTAAAAACTCAATTATACTTATTTATTGTACTTTTACTTATTAATTTTTCTATATGTAACTGTGGATTTTCATCGATGAGTTCATGAACCTTGGTTCTTTTCTCTAAAACTATATATATATATATATATATATATATATATATATATATATATATGTATGTATGTATGTGTATGTATATGTTTGTGTGTCTGTGTTTGTTCCCCAAACATCGCTTGACAACCGATGCTGGTGTGTTTACGTCCCCGTAACTTAGTGGTTCAACAAAAAAGACCGATAGAATAAGTACTAGGCTTACAAAGAATAAGTCCTGGGGTCGATTTGTTCGACTAAAGGCAGTGCTCCAGCATGGCTGCAGTCAAATGACTGAAAGAAATAAAATTACATATATATATATATAACGAACAGCCTGTATTTCAGAATATTTCATGGCAATTTAAAACACCAGATTCTGCAATAAATAGCATAAAGAGTTTTATTATATAATCACAAGCAATAGATGTATCCGACTCATTTCACTCTTTACAAATGCTAGAATTACCATTTATTGAGTGTACTAAGGAATCGAGAACAATAGATAACAATGAACTCAGAAAAGGAATGCAATGAAATAAAGCAAATACAATAAAATGAAAAAAGGAAAGATAAAAGAAGAAGTAATTTATCATAAAAATTTGCTTTCTAAAGATTTGGTTAACCATCCCTCAGTATCTAAATGAATAAACCATATGATTTTTAAAAAAAACATAAATAGAGAATAAGAGATTTAGAAATGAATAAACAAATTAATAAATAGAATGAAAAGTATCTCAAGAAATTATGAAAAGTAGGATTTAAAGAGCGAGATAGGATGCCTGATTTGTTTAAGACAATGTGTTTGTCTTAGTCAAAGTACTTAAGTGCGTGGCAAAGCGGCCTGAATTATTGGAATTTCACGCACGACTGATGTAGAAGGACAGAAATGTCATTCTAAGACTATTGGTAAGCTAACGGCACCAACATATACGGACAAACATCTCATATGAATATTCTCAGATACATTTATGCACATGAATTCACATACACACGCTCTCACACACACACACGCACACACACACACACACATATGCACACACACACATCAGTTCGCACGCAAAATACTTATATCAAATAGTAATTTCATAAACAGTAGAAGTTCATCGTTTTGTTTAAGCGACCAAATCAAACTATATCATTATTCGTGTGTATATGTGCGCATGTGTCTATGTGCGTGCGCGCGCGTATGTGTATATAAATATATATATATATATATATATATATATACACACACACACATATATATATATATATATATATATATATATATATATATATATATATATAAATGCTCAGCAGCATTTTGTCCGTCATTACGTTCTGAGTTGAAAATTTCACCAAAGTCGACTTTACCTTTAATCCCTTTCATGATCGATAAAATAAGTACCAATTGAGTAGTGGAGTCGATGTAATCGACTTACCTCTCTCCCGAAATTGCTGGCCTTGTGCCAGGTTTTAGCTAATAAGGACCAGAAGTTCTACGAGCGCGGAATCATGAAGTTGCCAGAAAGATGGCAAAAGGTCATCGAACAAAATGGAAAATATATAATTGATTAAAATTCATTCTTTGCATGAAAACAAACGACTTTTATTTCACACTAAAAACCGAAATTACGTCCTTGCCAACCCAGTTCATAGACATTTCCATGTACAGTGTTCATTTACTCAATTGGATGTGTTAGGGTTGCCATTTGTTGTCGTACTAAGATATGTGCTATTATCCTGGTTATTAAATCTCAGTGGATCTGTGCTATTATCTCGATTGTTAATTAGAGGATACACTATTTGATTTTTATTGTTGAATTTAGCTGTGTAATGGACAATATTAGGTATTGTGGAGTAGGCCAGCTTCACATGGTGTCTGTTAAATATCTTCTGGCAGGAACTAAATGGAGGGAAATGCTTGTCAAAATTCTGAAAACTACGTGGCTATATTGGTTGCTACATTTAATCCAAATGTGGATTAAACCAGACCGCGCTCTTCTTGCGTAATCGTCTAAAATTGTTATTTCTATTCGTGTTAGTTCGAACAGGTTTTTAGGCAGGATTAGGTTCATCAATTTGATATTTTGTATTTCCACATTCAGGTTTAATTGCTATTTTGGACTAAACCTTTCTAAATTGTGTTCCCCGCGATTATTATCTCTGTTAGTTGTTTTCATATTGTCCTCTCTAAATGAACGCAATCTGTACAGTTTTCTTATTTCGAATTTTCGAAATCTCAAATTTTAAAGAATTGCATTGTTTTTTTCTTTATTTTTCACTTTCTTTCTTTACAATCCTGGAATCAAACAGAAAAAATAGATCGATCAGAAAGCAATTTTTTCTTTTCCTTGTCTATTATTGTTATATCTAGTTTATAATTTTCTATCTTCCAATCCTTTGAATTGAAAAATCCATAAAATCTTGCATTTTTCCGACTCAAACATTCTTTTAACCCGAAGACGATGAAGATTACTGTTGTTTTGTTGTTATGGAAGAATTCCGACCAACCCACAAGTGACTAAAAGGTGGACTGACCCATTGTTATAAAACAAAGAACTGTGAGCGATTGGCAGTTCACTATGAGCCTTGATTGAGAGAGGCGAACTTCGTGTAGTAGTACGCCATGTTAATACTGTCTTTCCCCCCTGCTTTGTTATATTATATATCAAATACAAGGATATAAAAGTGGCGACGAGTTGTTCGAAGCTTCCGCCGGACGTTTAAATTTTTTATTTTTTCAAGTACGAAACCAAAGAAAAAATCGTTAACATGGAGATCTTATTGGCTTCCGTGATGCAGTTGCAAAAGCAACAACAGCAGCAGCAGCAACAATCACTACAGCAGCAGCAGCAACTACTGCAGCAACAACAACAAAACCAACAGTTGCTGGAATTAATGCTGAAGAAGTCTGAAAATACTTCCGGTTCGTACTCGCCAGACAACGTAGCAAACTCGGTAGGAGAATTCAGCTATAATCCAGAAGGGATCACATTCTCTGCATATTTTCGAAGATACGAAAAAATCTTCAAAGTAAAATGTAAAAGTTGGTCCGACGAGAAAAATGTACGACTACCTTAAAATACGGTTCAACAGGAAAAAATCGCATAAACGGATTATCGGTGACAAAAAAACGAACGATCCTCAAACGAAATTTGTGTATGTAAAAATTAATATCACAAACATAAAGTTACGATTGGATACATGCAGCGATATCTCAATAATTAACACACATACATGGGGAAAAAATCGAGAGACCTAGATTAAATGAAACTTCGAAAATTGCCCGTGGTGTTTCAGGACAGAAGTTATATTTTTAGGGCGAATTGGTAAGTAATATTACATTTCGTAAAAAAAAAAACCTTAAAAGCTGAAGTTTTTGTGTTAAATAATACCACAAATTTATTCGGTACTAACTGAATGGAATTATTTAATTTATTGAAACTCCTCAAAAATTCTTTTCTGTAAAAATGTGAATGATTTCTCCTCCAGTACAAATAAGTCATCAGACGAATTGAAAAAAGAATTTCTTTTATATTTTTCCTGAAGTTCTGACTGCTAAATTAGGTCTGTTTACCAAAACGAAGGCACGGTTTCAAATAAAAGAAAACGCCAAGGCGGTATTTAAACGAAAACGAAATGTACCGTTCGCAATGTTAGAACAGATTAATGCCCTCCACCAGATAAAAGAGAGGAAGAAAGCAACCTCCACCAGACAAAAGAGTGGAGGAAGTACAAGAAGAAAGCAGCAAGAAAAAAAACGCAGGGAGGTCTCGGGAAGAACAGGAGGAAGAGGAAGAATGAGAAAAGAGAAGGAAGAGAAAAAGGCAAGTCCAATACACTCAGAACTTCACACACAAACTACCCAAGACCCGCCCGTACCCTCTATGTCCCACCCTCGCCCTGCAGACACCAAGCCTTCCCATTCCCCTCCATCACAAAAACAAAAGAAGAGAGTGCAGACAATGTTTCAAAAAATTCCCCCTCCAAAAAAAAAAATGTTTTGCGTGTCTAATTAAGGAAGAATTGTTTGAAGAGGCTTACGAATGGGATAATACGGTGCATATTACTACAGTAGATATGAAGTATACGGTGCTACTATTATCGGCACAGCAAAAAAAAAGACGTACATAGAGAGACAAAATGTGGACTATGAAATGTGGGAATTTAACTTCGATAGGGAGAAGCTACCACATTTTATTTGGGCTGACGATCTGACAAAGAGATTTGGGTTGGACATAATGGAGAATAGGGGAAAGGAAGCATGTGGTATTGCCTGATGGGGCGGGTAACACCATTCCATCTTTACATTTATTCATCTTTCATTATATCATACGTTTTATTTATT
Organism: Octopus bimaculoides; assembly: GCF_046866305.1. NCBI lineage: Eukaryota > Metazoa > Mollusca > Cephalopoda > Octopoda > Octopodidae > Octopus > Octopus bimaculoides. The sequence goes on along the minus strand of NC_142948.1, from coordinate 27,030,013 downwards.
TTGTATTTTATTTTGATTGTACATTTTATGTGTCCCCAATGTAGTTGTATTCCTCCTCTTTGTTGGCCCCTTTGTGGGTAATAAAAAATAGAAGTGTTAGAACAGATAAACTTAGAATTAGGGAGACTAGAAAAAATCGGAATTATCCAAAAAGTGGAATACTGTCAATGGGCAGCACCAAACGTGTACGTTAAGAAAAAGAATATTAAAATCAGAGGGTGTGCTGATTTCTCCACGGGTTTAACCGAAAAAGCTAAGCGTACGAAAACCCTTGCTAGAATTGCTGCTTTAGATGTTCTTACTGATAAATAGCAAGAAAAACCTCTCAGTGGCAAATACCCAAAGAGAGTTGATCATGCTGATGTTGAAAAAGCCCTTACCCATCAATGGTTAGTGTCTGTTGGCTTAAAATCGGAGACAAAAGGGTTTATCATAACAGCCCAATCGACATAGATGTATCTGTCAAGACCTACCAAAAACTGAGCAAGTATAAAGATCTTGAAATAGAAATTGGAAAATGTGGAACCTCAAGACTAAAACAATACTTGTTGTCACAGGTGCCCTAGCAATCATAGGAAAAGGGATCGATTGCTACCTAGCTCAGATATCGGGGGAAATCCAAAATTGGACGAAATTTAAAAAAATAGTGCTCATGGGAACTGCTCATATCCTAAGAGAATATTGTGCATGTAATCCCCAAAACATTTCAATCTGTAAACCGTATTAAAATATTGGGTTGAGGAATAATTCGTGAGTGTTTTTTTACAAATTCAAAAATGCGCGCAGATATAAAACGCATTGGCAAAATGTTTTGTTACTTAAAAGAGTTTTTGCTCTACAAGATAAAGTTTTGATTTTTTTTTTTTTTTTTTTTTGCTTCTTTTATCAAGGTACCACGAAATAGGACAATGTGTCTTTTACTATAGCCTCCGACCAACCAAAGCCTGGTGAGTAGATTTGTTAGATGGAAACTGAAAAAAGCCCGCAGAATATACGAGGAGGGGATGCTGAAAAGCTGCTGGCTTTGGGTTAAAGAAAAAACAGGCGAATCAGTTAATTATGGTTTTATCCAACATATTCCCATCTCATATTTACATACTCATTGCAGCAGTCCTTCGGTTTTTCGAAGTCCTGTAAAAAAAAATTCGGAAGGTTGGGCCTCCAGCCAGAATTTTCGCGATACTCTTAACGCACGGAACTTTTCACTAACATCTCGCGCGCGTGCGTGTGTGTGTGTGTGTGTGTGTGTGTGTGTGTGTGTGTGTGTGTGTGCGTGTGCGCGTGTGTGTGCGTGTGTGTGCGTGTGCGCGCGCGCGTGAGAGAGTCACGGCTAAAATACTTAGATATAATTTTCACCTTTTGGATGGTAAATAAATTACAAAATAAATGAGTTGTAACTGATAGAAATAACACGATGTTTTATCAGGAGAGAAAATCTTTCAGATTGAATATTGTGATACGTTTGATTGTAATGAATATTAGATTAGTTTTAGTGATTACTATACCTGTAATTGACACTCCGTCGGTTACAACGACGAGTGTTCCAGTTGATCCGATCAACAGAACACCCTGCTCTTGAAATTAACGTGCAAGTGGCTGAGTACTCCACAGATATGTATACCCTTCACGTAATAATCGGGGAGATTCAGTGGCACAATGTGACAATGCTGGCCCCTTTGAATTATAACTCATTTTTGCCAGCTGAGTGGACTATACATGAGACTCTAGTTTGCTATCTTAGTTTTAACACACAGACATTGTACCTGTCTGTCTAGTCAACATCTACATAATGTCTACCTACCCAGTCAACATCTATACACTTTGTCTATTTAACTAGTCAACATCTACACACTGAGTCTGTTTACTCAGCCAACATCTACACATAGCATTTATCTATACACGCAACAACTACACATCGTGTCTGTCTATCCACTCAACATTGTGTGCATCTATCCAATCAACATCTACATACTGTCTTTTTATCCAGTCAACTCCTATATCACTCCAGTGAACATCTATATACTGTCTTTTTATCCAGTCTACTCCATCACCTCTACATCCCGAGTCTATCTATCCAGTCAACATCCACACATTCTTCCTACCTACCCAGTCAACGTCTGCACACCACGTCCATCCATGCAGTCATCATCTACACAATACATATGTCTATCTGCACCAAACTATTCACTAGGCCTTTCATTCCATCCAGTCACCAGCATACACACATAATAACCGAACAATTCTCTCTCTCTCTGTCTCTCTCACTCTGTCACTCTCTCCGGTCAGTATCCTGTACATTATATCTATCAATCTACACAATCAACATTAACACAAAAGTATTTTTACAATCAACATTCCCCGACTGTTTATCTAAGCAGTCAGCATCTACACACAGTATGTCTATTTATTTCGCACCTGCAGACTGTGCGTCTCGAGTCACTAACTCCATGCTGTAATTATCAAAATTGGAGACTATATTCAGAAACTATTCCATGTGTAACAAATGTCCGTTTTTCAGTTTTATACATTCTATTTATTATCTAATGATGATGACAATATATATATCTATATATATATATATATATATATATATATATATATATATACCAACGCCAACAGACTGGTAACTCAATATACATAATCATATTGTGAATATATATGTGTAGACTGCAAATAATATCTTTATCTACGGTTACTTTGCTGCACTATGAAACGGCTCAATGTAATAATAATATTGACCTTTGCAGAGGCACACATACCAACAAAAAAAAACACAAACACCAAATAAAAAGAAAAACATTCAAACAAAATCTTATTCAGACAGTTATACATCATTGATTTGTCATTAATCACTATTTCTGTCTTTGATTGGTGGCAGCGACGGTGGTGGTAGGGCGGTGGCGTTGG
>NC_142948.1:26980251-27014106 GCF_046866305.1 Octopus bimaculoides | reverse complement strand
GAAACGGCCATAACAAGCGATGAATTGTGAGTCTCTGGCTATGAACCCAAAACCAAAGCAAACATCAAATGCCACTTGAAAGGAACAAGATTCCAAGATGTCTAGAAAGTCTGAGATGATGCATTGCAGCTTACTATCCTAGAAAAGGAGATGAAAAAAAAAATGCTTCCATCAAGGGAAACAATGTGGGATAAAATGTTTGGCGTCACAAGGAGACTGCTTCAGAGGTGATTAAATGCTGGATTGAGATGTCCTCTACCTTCTTAAAGCACCAGTCCCAATATTTTGTATCAGAATTTGTGTGTGTGTGCGCGTATAAAATAGGGTCAGCTTTGAGGGAGAAAGTCAGATGGGTTAAAAAAATATAAATTTCCTTTTGTAGAAATTTTGATAAGAAAAAATAAGTCTATAAAATGATATAAAGACACACACACACACACACACACATATAACATATGCTTTGAATGCAAAAAGTACATATACATACATATATATATATATATATATACATATGCCACATTGGACCACTTAACTATGCTGTTTTTTCTCTCTTTTTGTTTCTCATTCTCTCTCCATTGTTACCCTCTTATTCCTTTGTCAAAGAGCGTAGGTTCAAAACATAAAAGCACCTTTCCATTTTTCCCAAGCGCCAAACTAATACACCGGCTTGTTGTTCCTATGATAATATTAGGGATAAAAATCCAAATTTACAGGTAAAAATTCAATTAAAAATCAATTTATCAAAATTTAAAATTAAATTAAGTTTCACAGTATAAAATATATAAATATATAATTTTAGAGAAAAGAACCAAAGTTCATGAACTCATCCATGAAAATCAAGTCACATATAGAAAAAATTAATAAGTATATACACGATAAATAAGTATAATAAAATACAAAGTAAAAATCATAAAATATATCATTATTTTATGATTTTTACTTTTTATTTTATTATATTTATTGTGTATTTACTTATTAATTTTTTCTATATGTGACTGTGGATTTTCATGGATGAGTTAATGAACTTTGGTTCATTTCTCTAAAATTATCTATTTACATTATATATATATATATATATATATCAAGTGTAGAGTATTATATGTCCATTACGGCTGATCTTACCAATCGGTTTTGCACTAGGGGGTTCAATGGAATGTTAGGTAACATTCTAAGTAACCCTACGCTCATCAGAGGTAGCCATGTGTGTCTGTATGTGAATATATATATATATATATATATATATATATATACACATACAAACATACACATGCATATGCACACACACACACACACACACACACACATTTTCATGCTCACACAAATTCAAATATACACATATTCTATTAAAAATTGGCAGAAGTTAGAGTGACTCAAGGACCACCAGTTTTGTCCGTTAGCTCTTATCAACTCATGTGAGTTTCTTTAAGTCCCTGACAAGTACCAATGCATGAAACTCTTGGCCGCTTGAGTCACTGTAATTTCTGTTGATTCACCAAAACCTATGTACAGGTACAGAGATATACAAACATACAATGAGTGATTCAAAGAAAATTAACATACCTACACAAATTTGTACGCACGCATTAACCAGACATATACATACATACGTCTCAAAATATCTAATATATATTCATAAGTACATGTATATATATATATATATACACACACACAAACCTATATAGGTAGTTATAAAATAAAAACATTGTATATATTATTGAAATTAAACATTTGTTGCGTTTTCATTTGGGAATAATAAATGATACTATAAAACAATACAATAAAATGTTTGTGTGTATGTATGTATGTATATATATATATATATATATATATATATATACGTGTGTGTGCGTGTATGTTTATATATACGTGTATGTGTGTACATGGAGTATATCATCAACATTAACTTCAATTTAAATGATATATACATTTAAACACACACATACATAAACTTACACACAGAAACATAGGCATAGTTATATACATGCAAATTCATAGCACCACACACATGCACACACTGAAACACACACATGCATTCAAATACACAGAGTAGAAGATGTATTTTCCTTCCAGTGTTCATTTTTTTCTTGCCATTTTGATACGATTTTTTTTTTCTTTTTCTTTTTTTCTAGTCATTTCATTTCAGAGAAATTCCTCATCACACTTCAAGAATCATCTGAACTGCTGTTGCAATATGACAGCGCTAAGTATGATGCACAGTAACAGCAAAATTGTGCAAGGTTGTTGAAATGCTGCACCAAGCTGCAAAATAAAATAAATATATATTGTATTTTTCTATTTACTTCTAATATAAGAATAAAATTTTTCAAAAAAAGAAAATTCTATCAGTGGCCAGCATATTAAAATACCTTTTAAGGTGAAAATTATAAACAATTATAAATAAGGGCAAAAGTGAAAAAATTTCCTATGCCAATATGCTGAAAAATAGACCTTAGATCGTCTAACCACAAACAAAATTTACACAGCATGTTGAAACAAGGAGAGCAAGCTTTAAATTTTCTATTAGCTTGTTTTCCTCATTTCCACACGCTGTGTATTCATAGCCAAAAATATTGTATTAAGTTAGACAATCTAAAGTCTCTTTTTCAGCATATTGGCATAGGAAATTTTCTTCTTCTGAACTTATTTATAATTATCATATTATATATATACAATACAATACATGCAGGTGACACGTAAAAGCACCTACTACACTCTCTGAGTGGTTGGCGTTAGGAAGGGCATCCAGCTGTAGAAACTCTGCCAAATTTAGATTGGAGCCTGGTGTTGCCATCCGGTTTCACCAGTCCTCAGTCAAATCGTCCAACCCATGCTAGCATGGAATGCGGACGTTAAACGATGATGATGATGATGATGAATACAATGTACCAATCGTAAATATTTTTCATTTAAGATTAACATGCATTTAAACATTATTATTATTAAAGAATTATTTTAACAATAAAATTTAAATATCACAAATATAGTAATACATACTAATATTAATAATAAATATAATGAAAACATTTATAAAACATCATCATCATCGTTTAACGTCCGCTTTCCATGCTAGCATGGGTTGGACGATTTTTGACTGAGGACTGGTGAACCGGATGGCTGCACCAGACTCCTATCGGATCTGGCAGAGTTTCTACAACTGGATGCCCTTCCTAACGCCAACCACTCTGAGAGTGTAGTGGGTACTTCTACGTGCCACCAGCACAAGGGCCAGTCACACAGTACTGGCAATGGCCACACTCAAAATGGTGTTTAATACATGCCACCTGCACGGAGCTAGTCCAGTGGCACTGGCAAGGACCTTGCTCAACCTCACTTGAATGATTTTCTAACGTGCCACCGGCACAAGTGCCAGTAAAGCGACGCTGGTAATGATCACGCTCAAATGGTGCTATTTATGGGCCACTAGCATGGAAGCCAGACAGCTGCTCTGACAATGATCACACTCGGATAGTGCTTTTAGTGCTCCACTGGCACAGGTGCCAGTCATCGAATGTGGTTCAATTTCGATTTCACTTGCCCTTGCCCCAACAGGTCTTCGCAAGCAGAGTTTAGTGTCCCATGAAGGAGAGGTTGGCATGGGTGCCAATCATCGAATTTAGTTTGATTTTGATTTCAAAACAATATTAATTTCATGAAACAAGAATATAATTTACATATCAATACTCCTTATTGTATCCAACTATTAAGCCTCTCCTTTATTTGGGATATTTAAATAAAAATTTATATATTACACAATCCATAAAATGGTATTTATTATAAATAACTAGAGTTACATCTAGTTCATGCAATGATAACTACAGACCCTAATATTCAATTTATCCATTAAAATAAAATAATTTCAATAATTTGTAATAAAAAATATCAATAGATATGATATTAATTATTCTTAACAAATATGTGAACATAAAGAAATAATTAAATTTTGATAAACATATTACAAATACATTATCAAATACATAAATATAATTTATTACGGCTGACATTACCAGTCTGTTTCGCAAAGTTACTTGGTGCCTCTGCCAGTGCAGATGCCACTGAAAAAGCATCCTGTCCAAACTATAAAGTGGTTGGCATTTGGGAGGGCATCCAGCTGTAAAAACCATGCCAAAACTGACATCACCTGTGCTGATGTCATGTAAGAAGCACTCAGCCCACTCTGCAGGATGGTTGGTGTTAGGAAGGACATCTAGCTGTAAAAAAAACCATGCCAAAACAGACACAGAGGCCTGGTGCAGGCTCCTGCTTGGCCACCTTCAGTCAAACCGTCCAACCCATGCCAGCATGGAAGATGGACGTTAAAGAATGATGATGATATCATTAAAATCTCAAAGCTACGAGATAAAATTTGATAGATTCAAAACAATATGAATAAATAAGCATTACATTTGACAAAATCTGAATGCTAAAAGGTTAGTTTTGTTAAATGTTAATTTATTCGCTTCGAATTCACTCTTCACAGGTTGCTCCAGTGAGGGGTGAGGCCACCCCTGTCTCTTTGACAGACATTGTCCTATGTGTTTGTAACTAGGGCAATCCTTTAAATGCTTCCGTTTACGTCCCCGTAACTTAGCGGTTCGGCAAAAAAAAAACTTTAGAATAAGTAATAGGCTTCCAAAGAATAAGTCCTGGGGTCGATTTGTTCGACTAAAGGTGGTGCTCCAGCATGGCCGCAGTCAAATGACTGAAATGAGTAAAAGAGTAAGAGTAATATACGCACACACACATGTATATACATATGTACATGTCTGTGCGTGTGTGCATTTATGAAAGTTAGGAAAAGAATAATGCAGGGGAAACAACTCTTCATTCTTGCCTGCTAAGGGAAATAACTCAAATTTCATATCTCTTTGTTTATGTTTCGCGGCATTCCTACACGTGTGCCCCTACTAAATTTTTTGCCTCATAACTTCCAGAAAAATTGATATTTTGAAATTATATTTTCTACAAATACGCTTCAGTTGTTATAGAGTAGATTCTGATTATATCGGAATATGTGAAGAAAGAATTTTCCAAGGGTTAGGTGACGAGTTTCGGAAAATTCACACGTGACGGCATTCTTTATTCATAACTTTTAAAAAAACCCCAAAAAACGGGGAAATTAAGGAAATTTTTCATAAATACCTTTCAGAATGTGTCGATTACGATTATATCGGATTTCAATATGAGGCGGGGGGGGGGGGACTAATGGGCTCGTATACGTACATACTGACACGCTGAAATTTGAAATTTTGAAAAAAATTGTGATGCGTATCAATGTATGTGTGTGTGTTCACTATTTTATTTTCACATCAAATTCCGATATAATTGTAATTTACACATTCTGGAAAGCATTTGCAGGAAATTTTATTAAAAGATATTCATTTTTCTGAAAGTTAAGATGAAACAAAAGCCAACTTGTGCGAATTTTCTAAAACTCCTCTTCCCACCCTCAGAAAAGCTTTTTCACAACAAATTCCTAAACAAATTCCTATATACTCGGAATGTACATCATCTGAAGTGTATTTGTACCAAATTTCATTAAAAATTAACCATTTTTCTGGAAGTTATGAGGAAACAAATTCACGTGGCACACATCTGTAGGAGTGCCATATTTTGCTTGCCTTACACGCCAAACTGTAATGTGAACACACACATATCCACTGATACACATCACAATTTTATCGAAATTTCAAGTTTCATTTAGCAGATATATGGGAGCGTGTCAGTATGTACGTATACGAGCCCATATTGAAATCCGATATAATCGTAATTGGAAAATTTTTTCGTCAAATATTCCGATATAATCAGAATCTACTCTACAACATCTGAAGCGTATTTGTAGAAAATATAATTTCAAAATATCAATTTTTCTGGAAGTTATGAGGCAAAAAAGTTAGTAGGGGCACACGTGTAGAAATGCCGCGAAACATAAACAAAGAGATATGAAATTTGAGTTATTTCCCTTAGCAGGCAAGAATGAAGAGTTGTTTCCCCTGCATTATTTTTTTCCTAACTTTCATAAATGCACACACGCACAGACATGTACATATGTGTATACATGTGTGTGTGCGTATATATATTACTCTTACTCTTTTACTCATTTCAGTCATTTGACTGCGGCCATGCTGGAGCACCACCTTTAGTCGAACAAATCGACCCCAGGACTTATTCTTTGGAAGCCTATTACTTATTCTAAAGTTTTTTTTTTGCCGAACCGCTAAGTTACGGGGACGTAAACGGAAGCATTTAAAGGATTGCCCTAGTTACAAACACATAGGACAATGTCTGTCAAAGAGACAGGGGTGGCCTCACCCCTCACTGGAGCAACCTGTGAAGAGTGAATTCGAAGCGAATAAATTAACATTTAACAAAACTAACCCTATAGCATTCAGATTTTGTCAAATGTAATGTTTATTTATTCATATTGTTTTGAATCTATCAAATTTTATCTCGTAGCTTTGAGATTTTAATGATATCATCATCATTCTTTAACGTCCATCTTCCATGTTGGCATGGGTTGGACGGTTTGACTGGAGGTGGCCATCTTGCAGAGTGGGCTGAGTGCCTTTTACGGGACACCAGCACAAGTGAGGTCAGTTGGCAAAGGTTTTTACAGCTGGATGTCCTTCCAAATGCCAACCACTTTATAGTGAGGACAGGATGCTTTTTCAGTGGCACCAAGTAACTTTGCAAGACAGGGAATCGTTGAGAGGGGAGGGGGCATTCTGACAGAGAGACAGAAACAGATGTCTTGCTGTAGAGGTACATGGTTATCCAGATATGACTGTATATTTTTAGAATGACATTGTAGGGAAGGTGTAAGAGGCCAGATATGGCTGGTTTGTATGCTAAAGGGGCAAGATGGTTTCTGTTCTTCATTTTTTGGTGGGGTTTTTTAGTATCAGTTACCATGGTGAAAGGAGAATTCAACAGATGCAAACTCAAGATAGCTGTCTCATGGTTAAAGAAGGGATAGGAAAATAGGAACAAGCTTGGCTGCATGGCAAGAAATTTGCTTTCCAGCCAGGTGGGCTCAAGCTCAGTTCTACTACATGGCATCTTGTGTAAGCACCTTCTACAACAGCCCTGGGCCAACCAAAGCCTCGTGAGTGGATTTCTATTTTTTTTTTTTACCTCATGAGCCCTAGCATTCATAGGACAGGTTACACAGTTTCCAGGATGTATAAGTGACAAAGATCACAACATTCTCCTGAATGAAACACCAATGCATTGCAGGGTTCAATGCTAACAATTTTAAGGAAAAGGGGGCCAATCGATTACATCAACACCAGTACATAAAAAGTACATTATTTTATCACTGCTGAAAGAATGAATAGCAAGGCTGACCTTGGTAGGACTTGAACTCAGGATATAAAGAACCAAAAGAAAAGACACTTAGCATTTTGTCCAGCCTGCTAACTGTTCAGCCAGGTGATTGCTTTTGTAAGTGATGGATTTAGTAGACGGAAATTAAAAGCCCATCACGAGTATTATATGTAGGTATATATTTTATTTTTTACTTGTTTCAGTCATTAGACTACAGCCAAGATGGGGCCACCACATTGAAGAATTATTAGTAGAACAAATCAACCCCAGTATTTACGTTTTTGTTTTTTTTAAGCCTGATACTTACTGTGTCAATCTCGAAGGGAAGGAAGAACAGAAAGAAAGAAGGAAGTATACTTACTGTGACATAGTAGTTACATTTCTCTCCTTGGCAACACTCGACACATAACCAGTCTCGGTACCAATCTCGCTGACAGGTTAGATTCAGGTTTAGCATACGCCTCTGACGGTTACAGTCTTCTGATTTACTGCATGATTTAGAAATATGGTGAATTCTTCGAAGGCGTGGTGTCCAGAACATTGCCTCTGGAATACAAATAATAATAATAATAATAATAAATGCCCCCATGCAGTACCAGGCAGTGGCTCTCATGGCTTCTGATCTTAACTGATTGGAAGTGTTATCATGTACATTGTTTGGTCTTAGTATAAAAGATTGGCTACACTAAATACGATTTCACGAGTACCATTTACATGACACAGGCAACAGCCACAATTACAGTTTCACTTGGCTTGACAAGTCTTCTCCAGCACAGCATATCGCTAAGGTCACTTGGCATCACCTCTGTGAGGTCCAACATTTGAAAATCATGCTACCGACAATGGCCACAATTACGATTTCACAGGTGTCATTCACATGACACTGGCAATGGCCACAACTACTATTTCACTTGGCTTGGCAAGTCTTCTCCAGCACAGCATATCGCCAAGGTTTCGGTCACTTGTCATTGCCTCCATAAGGCTCAATACTTTAAGATCATATAGTAGATAGAAAATGAAAGAAGGCCAATGGGTGTGTGTATGTGTGTGTGTGCGTGGGGCAGGGAGAAACAGTGCAAGTCTCCTTGTCATGACACTGCATGATGGTTGTAAACCAGTGGTTCCCAAAATGGGTGGTACCACCCTACTGAGGGCAGTGGAAGGATCCAGGGAACCATTGAAGAAAAATGGGGCAATAATGAGGTGACCAAAATGGGGCAATGGATGTAAAAAAAAAAAGGGTTAATTAGGTTAAGTTTTATTTGTAAAATACCGTTGTTTTGAATTTGCTGCAGAAAATGATTTATGTCTGTGATGGTGAGTGGGGTGGGGGTGGGGCACTACGAATGTGACCTTAGAACCAAGGGGGTGGCAGCCTTAAAAAGTTTGGGAACCACTATTGTAAATGATTGCCACCGTCTCAAAAGCAGAGTCTTTCATTTCCAATCTTCCACGAAAACATATCAGGTCATGGGGAAATATTTACCTTGCTTGGAAAAGCAGTTGGGGGTTGGTGACAGAAAGAGTACCCAGCCAGAGAAACTTGCCTCAAAGAAATTTCATCCAACCAATGCAAGCACAAAAAAACGAATACTCTAGCGATTCCAATGACACTGCCGATGATGTTGGAGATGGAACTTACTTCCAAACACTCCAGTTTTTATTTGTTTACTCTTTTACTCTTTTACTTGTTTCAGTCATTTGACTGTGGCCATGCTGGAGCACCGCCTTTAGTCGAGCAAATCAACCCCAGGACTTATTCTTTGGAAGCCGAGTACTTATTCTATCGGTCTCTTTTGTCGAACCGCTAAGTTACGGGAACCTAAACACACCACCATCAATTGTAAAGCGACGTTTGCAGGGACAAACACAGACACACAAACATATATATATATACATATATACGATGGGCTTCTTTCAGTTTCCATCTACCAAATCCACTCACAAGGCTTTGGTCGGCCCGAAGCTATAGTAGAAGACACTTGCCCAAAGTGCCACGCAGTGGGAATGAACCCGGAACCATGTGGTTGGTAAGCAAGCTACTTACCACAGAGCCACTCCTGCATCTATCAAAATATTTTAAGAACTAAAGAATTCCAAGAATGAATCCTGAAATATTCGATTCCATCCAATTCCCAAATGGAATAAAACTGCTTTCATGTCGACTTAAAGACTGGGTACATATTTAATATGCTGGAATGACATTTATGCAAATTGGGAAATTTATTATTAACATTGAACTAAGGGCTGCAGCCTGGTGCATTAGTCACTCTTCTAGAAATCTATTGGGAAGCAATCGCTTTTCTTACATGGAAAGATAATTTTCTAAGTGGAAACCAATTGAGTCCTATAATGCCAAATACGCATTCATTAACAACAATTCTGGACTGTGTGTGTGTGTGTGTGTGTGTGTGTGTGTGTGCGTATGTATGCGTATATGTGCATGTGTATATATGTGTAATGTGCATGTCCATATGTGTGTGTAAACATGAATGTGTATATGTGTGTGTATGTTTATATATATATGTGTGTGTGTACATAAATGTGTATGTGTGTGTGTGTGTGTATATATGTGTGTGTGTGTATGTTTACATATATGTGTATGTGTGTGTGTGAGTACATAAATATGTATGTGTGTGTATATATATGTATGCATGTTTATATATGTGTGTGTGTGTGTGTGAGTGTATATATATAGAGACACACACACACATATTCACACACATTCAGACACACACACACACACACATTCACACACATGCACAGACACATTCACACATGCATATAATTCGCATCACATATTTTCACCAACACACACACACACACACACACACATATTCACACACATGCACGCATTCACACACAGAACACGAAGAGCTGCATGAAATAGGATCAATTACCACAAGGCATCTGATCCCTTGTTACACTTGCATCAATCTACCACCAACCCGGATTTTTATTTTTTCTTTTTTTTTATTTTTATTTTTTATGGACACAGAAAGATAAAAGACAGAAGTAGCAGCCTTGGCAGGATTTGAACTCAGAACGCAGAGAAAAGAAATATCACAAAGCTATGTGTGTGATACCATACCAGCTCTACCAGTTCACCAGTGATGATTATTATTATAGTGATGATACATCACGTGATGTTAGTCATGATGATGATGATGATGATGATGACGATTGTCATTGTTATGTAAGTGTAAATCTGCTTTGACTGAGTGGAACTGTGATGATGATGGCAGAGATGATGATGGCAGAGATGATGATGATGGTGATGATGACACCGGCAGAGAAGATGAAATGATAATGGTAAACGATGATACAATTGTCAGTCATAATTATTGATAGCATCAGCCGATATGATGACAACAATGATGACGATTATGCTGCTGCTGCTGGCGATGATGATGATGATGATGATGTTAGAGGCTATGATCACAGCGATGATGACAATGATGATGATGATGATAACAAAGAGGAGTTGGAGGAGGAGGAGGATACTGGCCGAGATGATGATGATGAATACATAATCCAATAGGCTGACAGTGAAAACAACTGATGATGATGATGATTATGATATTGGCCGAGATGAAGATGATGAAGAGGAAGAGGTTGAGGATATTGGCTGACATAATTAGAAATGATGACGACAACAGAGACGATGATTATGATGGTGATGTTTATGCTTATGATGATGATGATCATTGCCATTCAGTCCTAAATGAAGACGACTGAACTGAAGATTGGCTGAGATGATGATGATGACGATGACAGTGATGATGTTAATGGTACTGGTAGTCATGACAACAATGATAATACTGTCTGTCATAATAATGGTGATGATGATGGTGATGATTATATTGGCAGAGATTATGAAATGATGACAGTCATGATGACGATGCTACTGATGATGACAGCCATTATTTCACAGTGAAAATAATTGTTTTTAACATAGGGACAGAACTAGAAATTCGAGGGGAGGGGGAATAGTCATTTGCATGAACCCAGTACTCAACAGGTACTTTATTTTATTGAACCCTGTAAAGGACATAAAGCAAAGCTGATCTTGGCAGGATTGAACTCAGAACAAAGAGTCAGAATAAATGATGCCTGTTTTGTCTGATATTATTGTGACTCTGGCCATCCGTCACCCTAACAAATGATGATGATGATGATAATCCTTTTTTACTATCGGCACAAGGCCTGAAATTTTGGGGAAAGAGAACTGTCGATTGTTGTTGTTGGTACTCCGTCGCTTACAACGACGAGGGTTCCAGTTGATCCGATCAACAGAACAGCCTGCTCGTGAAATTAACGTGCAAGTGGCTGAGCACTCCACAGACACGTGTACCGTTAACGTAGTTCTCGGAGGATATTCAGCGTGACACAGAGTATGACAAGGCTGACCCTTTGAATTACAGGCACAACAGAAACAGGAAGTAAGAGTGAGAGAAAGTTGTGGTGAAAGAGTACAGCAGGGTTCGCCACCATCCCCTGCCGGAGCCTCGTAGAGCTTTAGGTGTTTTTGCTCAATAAACACTCACAATGCCCAGTCTGGGAATCGGAACCCCGATCCTATGACTGCGAGTCTGCTGCCCTAACCACTGGGCCATTGTGCCACCACTGGACTGTTGACTATATCAACCTCATTGCGCAGCTGGTACTTACTTTATCAACCCTGAATGGGATGAAAGGCAAAGTTGACCTCAGCAGAATTTGAACTCAGAACATAAGGACAAACAAAATGCTGCTAAGCATTTTGTCCAGTGCTCTAATGGGACTTAATTTATCAACTCCAATAGGATAAAAGGCAAAGTGGACTTCAGTGGAATTTGAACTCAGAAAATAAGGATGGACGAAATGCTGGTAACTGTGCTAATAATTCTTCCAGGTGAGCTGGTATAATCATTAGTATGCTGGGTGAAATGCTTAGTGGTATTTCGTTCTGAGTTCAAATTCTGCCGAGGTTGACTGCCTTTCACTCTTTCAGGGTCAATTAAATAAGTACCAGTTACGCACTGGGATCGATGTAATCAACTTAATCCCTTTGTCTGTCCTTGTTTGTCCCCTCTATGTTTAGCCCCCCTGTGGGCAATAAAGAAATAAATTCTGCCAGCTCAAAAACCTTTGGGTTACAGCAAATATCCTGATCAACACCACAGATTTGCTTGTCAGTTACTTGACTTTCACCAGTTGAACTTGTCCCTTGGTGGCTGACGATATGCAGATCTCTGATCACGAGCAGAAATAGTGGGGGAGCATCATAGTCATGTGTTGAGAGGAATTCTTTGGAGTCTGAATATTTCACTTCTGGAAACATGTTTCATTCATCATCCTTAAACAAACTTTATTCAGGGACCTTTTGAGTGGGATGGGCTACTCCACCTGAAGAAAATTCTAACTGGACTTCACCTGCAAGGTCATGCGCAGTTTACCTTGATATGAGATCACCATGTCAAACACATATGGCTGTGATGCATGTGCCCTTATCAGACGGGTAGTCATGATGGGTATATTGGGCTTCGTATATTTGTACCCCAGTGTCATTTTAATGGTATGCATTGCTCTCTCACTCAATAATAATAATAATAATAAAATAGTTTCTGATTTAGGCAAGGATTAAATCAGAAACCATCAATCTAATGCTTGACCGATACTCTGTTTTATTGACCCAGAGGGATAAAATGAAAAGGCTAACTTCAGCAAGATTTGAACACAAATGTAAAGAGTCAAAAGAAATAAGGCAAGGCATTTTTTCTGGTAAATTCTATTAATCTACTATCCTATGATGATGATGATGATGATGATGAACAAAGTGGTAGTGATAGTGATGATGATGGTGGTGGTGGTGAAGGTGATGATAACAATGATGATGATAACGATGATGATGATGTCTGCTGCTGTTGATGATGATGATGCTGGTGTTGATGAGGATGTTAATGACATACATACGTTTTTCTCCATAAATTGACATGCAGCTGTCATAATTCTCTTGACATTGGATCGTTGTCTTGATACACTTATCCTTGTTGGTTGCCTGGTTGACACAGACATAACATTCCAGACCACACACTGAAAGCAAGAAAATCAAACAAACATTAAATAAACACTCTGACTCTTACTTGTTTCAGTCATTTGACTGTGGCCATGCTGGAGCACCGCTTTTAGTCGAGCAGATCGACTCCAGGACTTATTCTTTGTAAGCCTAGTACTTATTCTATTGGTCTCCTTTGCCGAACCGCTAAGTTACGAGGACATAAACACACCAGCATCGGCTGTCAAGCAATGCTAGGAGAACAAACACAGACACACAAACACACACACACATATATATATATATATGGCTAGGCGACAGGTTTATTTAGCCAGAGGGGAAGCAGATAAGGAAAGATTTGCCAATGTTCTGCGCCGTGAGGACCAAAGACTCGAGGTATTTCGGGTTGCAAGACAGTGTAGGAGAGAGAATAGTGATGTTGTAGGAGAGAAATGTGTTCGCATGGATGATGGTACGCTTGCATTAAATGAGGATGCAAAGAAAGAGGTCTGGAGATGCCACTACGATAGATTGCTTAATAAAGAGAATGAATGGGAGAAAGAGAGCCTGCCTTATGTCGACCCAATAGAGGGACCAGCTATCCGAGTTGATAGTACCAGGGTAGATAAAGCAATTAAGAGTATGAAGACCGGGAAAGCCCCCGGCCCATCAGGAATCACTGCAGAGATGCTCAAAATATCTGGCAGTGTTGGCTATAGCCTAGTCACCCGTATTACGAACCAGGTGATACACGAAGGAGTCATACCCTATGACTGGTGTAGCAGCATCATAGTCAACTGCTACAAAGGTAAAGGGGACGCTTTAGATACAAATAATTACAGAGGCATCAAGCTGTTAGATCAGGTTATGAAAGTTACAGAGAGGGTCATAGCCCAACTAATTAGGGAGCGAATCAATTTAGATGAGATGCAGTTTGGGTTCGTGCCAGGTAAAAGCACTACTGATGCCTTATTTCTAGTGAGACAGTTGCAAGAGAAATACCTAGCCAAGGATAAACCTCTGTACCTGGCTTTCGTTGACATGGAGAAAGCCTTTGACAGGGTCCCCCGATCCCTTATCTGGTGGTCAATGAGGAAACTTGGGATAGAAGAATGGCTAGTGAGAGCTGTGCGAGCCATGTACAGAGATGCGGCCAGTAAGGTGAGGGTTGGAAATGAGTACAGCAATGAATTCCGGGTAGAGGTAGGGGTCCACCAAGGTTCCGTCCTCAGCCCCCTATTATTTACCATAGTCCTCCAGGCAATCACAGAGGAGTTCAAGACAGGTTGCCCCTGGGAGCTCCTCTATGCTGATGACCTTGCCCTAATTGCGGAGTCACTATCAGAACTAGAGGAGAAGTTTCAGGTGTGGAAGCAAGGTCTAGAATTGAAGGGCCTTAGAGTCAACCTAGCTAAAACCAAAATCCTAATAAGTAGGAAGGTAGATAAAACACAAACCCCTTCAGGTAGATGGCCCTGCTCAGTATGTAGAAAAGGAGTAGGTAGTAACTCTATAAGATGTACCCGGTGCAAGCTATGGACACATAAGAGGTGCAGCAACATCAAAGGCAGGTTAACTAGCAAGTTAGTTTTTGTTTGTGGCAGATGTTCAGGTGCAATAAAGACTGCAAACAAACAGGAAACAACTTCTATCTCATTCCAGGGTGAAAAACTAGAGGTAGTCGATAGCTTCCGCTATCTGGGCGACCAAGTTAGTAGTGGGGGTGGGTGCGCTGAAAGTGTAGCTGCTAGAATAAGAATAGCCTGGGCAAAGTTTAGAGAGCTCTTACCCCTGCTGGCGACAAAGGGACTCTCACTCAGAGTAAAAGGCAGACTGTATGACGCATGCGTACGAACAACCATGCTACATGGCAGTGAAACATGGGCTGTAACTGCTGAGGACATACGTAAGCTCGCAAGGAATGAAGCCAGTATGCTCCGTTGGATGTGTAATGTCAATGTGAATACCCGTCAGAGTGTAAGTATCTTGAGAGAAAAGCTGAACATTAGAAGCATCAGTTGTGGCGTGCAAGAGAGACGATTGCGCTGGTATGGACATGTGGTGAGAATGGAGGAGGATAGCTGCGTGAAAAAGTGCCACACCCTAACAGTTGAGGGAACCCGTGGAAGAGGTAGGCCCAGGAAGACCTGGGCTGAGGTGGTGAGGCAAGACCTTCGTACATTGGGCCTCACCGAGGCGATGACTACGGACCGAGACCTTTGGAAATGGGCTGTGCGTGAGAAGACCCGGCAAGCCAAGTAAGATCGTTGCCAGTGCCCCTGGACTGGTTCTTGTGCGGGTGGCACATGAGATGCACCATTTTGAGCGTGGCCGTTGCCAGTACCGCCTGACTGGCTCCTGTAGGATTTTCGAGCGAGATCGTTGCCAGTGCCCCTGGACTGGCTTGTGCGGGTGGCACATAAAAGACACCATTTCGAGCGTGGCCGTTTTCGTGCGGGTGACACGTAAAAGCACCCACTACACTCTCTGAGTGGTTGGCGTTAGGAAGGGCATCCAGCTGTAGAAACTCTGCCAAATCAGACTGGAGCCTGGTGTTGCCATCCGGTTTCACCAGTCCTCAGTCAAATCGTCCAACCCATGCTAGCATGGAAAGCGGACGTTAAACGATGATGATGATGATGATGATATATACATATATACAACAGGCTTCTTTTCAGTTTCCGTCTACCAAATCCACTCACAAGGCTTTGGTCAGCCCGAGGCTATAGTAGAAGACACTTGCCCAAGATGCCACACAGTGGGACTGAACCCGGAACCATGTGGTTGGTAAGCAAGCTACTTAACACACAGCCTACCATCATTTATCTAACCCTTTAGCATTCAGATTATTGTCAAATGTTATGCTTATTTATTCACATTTGTTTTGAATTAATTATGCATTATCTCATAGCTTTAAGAATCCTCTGCTGTCTCTTCTTTTAGTCTTTCCAAAGCCTCTCTTTCATTTTACGGTTCTGTCAGCCTCATTGTTCCATCACTGCATCTCATTCAATCAAGCATCAAGTCTGCATCAACCACAGACTTGTTCTGTAGCCCTCAGGATGTTATCCCATAGGAATTTCTAGTTATCTTCCATGCCATAAGCCTTTAAACTCTTCCTCTTTATCATCAATTATACCAGTTAAGTACTTCTCTAAATTTCCGGCAGTTTGCTGGATCTTTAACCCTTTAACTTTCAAATTATTCCATCAAATTTAATGCTTATTTATTCACATTGTTTTGAATTAATCATGCATTATCTCAAAGCTTCAAGATTTTGATGATGTGATTGTTTATTTTTAGAATGACATTGTAGGGTAAGTGTGAGAGGCCATAGCTGGCCAGTATAAAGATAAAGCAGGTAGAATATTTGGGCCAGATATGGCTGGATTAAATGTTAAAAGGTTTATTATAATACAGTTCTATATTTAAGAGATGAGGAATTATATACACTATTTACATTTGACATATTTTGTCCTCATCTTGTTTGTTGTTAACACAACGTTTCAGCTGATATACCCTCCATCCTCCATCGGTATTAAGGAAGGATAGGAAAATATTAGATTTATAAGCCCTAAAATTCATTCAATAATTGCCCACGGGCATATGGCATAGTGGTTAAGAGCGTGGGCTACTAACCCCCAAGATTCTGAGTTTGATTCCAAGAAGTGACCTGGATAATAATAATAATAATAATAATAATAATAATAATAATAATAATAATCATCATCATCGTCGTTTAACGTCCGCTTTCCATGCTGGCATGGGTTGGACGATTTGACTGAGGACTGGTGAAACCAGATGGCTACACCACGCTCCAATCTAACAACAACGACAACAACAATGACAACAACATCGAAAGATACCTTAGGAATGAGAACCTAGGTTTGAAATTTCCCCAAGACACCTGATGAAGGCTGGAAGGTATATCAACCGAAACGTTGTGTTAACAACAAACAAGATGAGGACAAATATCCGTCAAATGTAAATAATGCTTCAGACTTATCTGCATTTTTCTTTAGAAAAGGTAAACCTTAAGTTCACCTTGAAGTAACAAGGTTTCTAAGTTCTATCCTAGAATATGGCACTTTGGTTGACTAATATTGTCTGAGTAAAATTTGGTAAGCAGAAACTGTAAGGAAGCCTGTATTGTGTGTGTGTGTGTGTATGCGTGTGTGTAAGCATGAATGTTAGTGTGAAAGTGTGTGCATGTGTGTAAACACTAGTGTGAGGGCATGAGCATGCGTGTGTGAGTGTAAGAGCATAAATGTGAGTATGTGTGCAAACATGAGCATGTGTGCATGCATAAGCATCAGTGCGCCTGTGTGTATGCAAATAAATGCTCGTTTCTTCAAGTTTCCACATTCATCAAGTGACAGTGCATTTGTTGCATCTCCTGTGAATGTTACATTCTGTAATCTCATCAGCTTCATCAATTGCATGTGGAGCCCAGTAAAAATTACAATTATTACACTGATGTTTGGAACATAAATTAAGATAGAATTTCCATGAAAGGTTTTAAATTAAGCCACTTCAACAATTTCCTCATTGTATGCCAGCATGGAAAACACACATTATGTAACAACGATTTCTATTAAGATACACTGTTTTTGTTTCAATTAATTTGAAAATAATTAAGATTTTGGTAAAATAACTGTCCTCATTAAGCTGCGGTTTGGAATATAAATTAAAAATTAACATGAAATTTTGGCTGTGTGGTAAGTAGCTTGCTTACAAACCACATGGTTCCGGGTTCAGTCCCACTGCATGGCACCTTCGGCAAGTGTCTTCTACTATAGCCTCGGGCCGACCAAAGCCTTGTGAGTGGATTTGGTAGGCGGAAACTGAAAGAAGTCCGTCGTATATATGTATATATATGTGTGTGTGTGTGTGTGTGTGTGTGTGTGTGTGTGTGTGTGTGTGTGTATGTTTGTGTGTCTGTGTTTGCCCCCCCCCCCAACATTGCTTGACAACCGATGCTGGTGTGTTTACGTCTCCGTAACTTAGCAGTTCGGCAAAAAGAGACCGATAGAATAAGTACTAGGCTTCCAAAGAATAAGTGCTGGGGTTGATTTTCTCGAGTGAAGGCGGTGCTCCAGCATGGCCGCAGTCAAATCACTGAAACAAGTAAAAGAAGGTTTTAATTCAGAAATCAGCTTGGCTTTATGCTCTTGCTGGATGGGGCTGGGATCATTTGAAGTTAGTGGTTCCAGAGGCAGCATCATGTGTAGAGCTAACCAAATCCACTGGTGCTCTTCATCCCTGGCTGGCCTCTGCTAGCCCCTCTGCATCCTCCAGGGTGATGTCGAGCCTCTGGAGAATTTAGATCATGTTAAAATAAAGAAGTTTGCATCACTGAACCAGAGGGTGACCATTTTGAGAGAAACCTTTAACCCTATTTTTTGTGCCATGATCTCAGTATAGTGGGAGAGGTCAAAATATCATCTTTACTGAATTCCTGTTAAAGCGGTAATAATAGATAACGTGGTGGAGGCGCAATGGCCCAGTGGTTAGGGCAGCGGACTCGCGGTCATAGGATCACGGTTTCGATTCCCAGACCAGGCATCGTGAGTGTTTATTGAGCGAAAACACCTAAAAGCACCACGAGGCTCCGACAGGGGATGGTGGCGAAACCTGCTGTACTCTTTCACCACAACTTTCTCTCACTCTTTCTTCCTGTTTCTGTTGTGCCTGTATTTCAAAGGGCCAGCCTTTTCACACTGTGTCACGCTGAATATCCCCGAGAACTACGTTAAGGGTACACGTGTCTGTGGAGTGCTCAGCCACTTGCACGTTAATTTCACGAGCAGGCTGTTCCGTTGATTGGATCAACTGGAACCCTCGGCGTCGTAAGCGACGGAGTACCAACAACAACAATAGATAACGTGATGTTTCGATGGAAGGTTTAAATTTAGATCACTTAAGAAACAGAAACTTCTTACCATCAGAACTAAAGGCAGTCTCATGCATGTTGCTGCCAATAGGGATAAATTCTTTTCCTTTTTTTGTTTCAGTAAAGACAGCTATATTGTATCAATATAAAACTCAGAAATATTTAAAGTGAGGTTGAACCAAGAACCCACACACACACAACTGCTTAAGTAATCTTCTTAACCAAACAACAGTAATGCCTGCTTGCTAAATTTACATAAATCTATGCTACATGATGGTGACATTTTCAGTGACAAATGATGCACTCAATTTAGATAGAAGCAAAAATATATTAAGGTGAGAATTCCAAAATTGAAGATATAACCCTCATTTCCATATATGCTTCAATTAACATATCCTCCATTTACATATCCAAACATTTTTAGAAAAAGCCAGGAATGGTTTGGAATTTATGAATAAGTAAAAGCCAAGCAATAAATAAGTGCAAAATATAGAATATGATAATGGTTAATAGCTGCAGAGTTAGAATTTCAACAAATCCATGTATTTAGTCTAATGCATTCAAAAAGTTTTAACAAGGAATGTGTGTGTGTGTGTGTGTGTGTGTGTGTGTGTGTGTGTGTGTGTGTGTGTGTGTGTGTGAACATGTATATATTATGTGCATGAACACACACAAACACATATATATATTCTTTGAAACGCCGGTGTTAAAACGTGGGTAGCTGATGAAGTAGAATGTTCTCTATGTCGCTTGTGTGTTTTCTCATCTACGTTTTGTTTGCAATGTCCTGTACCCAGATATGCACCTATACATACAGGTGGATGTCGGTATGCACATACCTGTACGTATATATGCATATACTCATTTACTATTTGTTTTTATATATGTGTGTGTGTGTGTGTGTGTGTGTGTGTGTGTGTGTGTGTGTGTGTGTGTATATGCTTTCTTTTTCTTTCACTTGGTTTTATTCATTTGACTGTAGCCATGTTGGAGCACTGCCTTAAAGGGTATTTTAGTCGAAGAAATCAACCGCAAGACTTATTCTTTGTAAGCCTTGTACTTATTCTATCAGTCTCTTTTTGCCGAACCACTAGATTATGGGGACGTAAACACACCAGCATTGGTTGTCAAGTGATGGTGGGGAGGTGGGACAAACAGACACACACAAATATATACATATATACACACAGCAGGCTTCTTTCAGTTTCCTTATTTATTTATTGCCCACAAGGGGTTAAACATAGAGGGGGACAAACAAGGACAGACAAAGGGAATAAGTCGATTACATTGAATCCAGTGTGTAACTGGTACTTATTTAATCGACCCCGAAAGGATGAAAGGCAAAGTCGACCTCGGCAGAATTTGAACTCAGAACGTAGTGGCAGACGAAATACCGCTAAGCATTTCGCCCGGCGTGCTAACATTTCTGCCAGTTCGTCGCTTTCTTTCAGTTTCCATCTACCAAATCTACTTACAAGGTTTTGGTGGGCCCAAGACTATAGTAGAAGACACTTGCCCAAAGTTCCACGCACTGAACCCGGAACCATGTGATTGGTCAGCAAGCTTCTTACCACAGAGCAATGCCTGCACATATATACATAGTAATTCTAACAATAAGCCTTGGATAGGATTGATAAACATTTAATGCATTTATATTGGTACAGCTTGATGCAACCCTAAAAAACTGGTTCACCAGTCAGCGTCATTAGACTGTGGTCAGCATAATGCAATAAGAGCTTTATTTGCATATTTGCAACATTTCCCATGAATGAATTTAAAAGATATATATATATATATATATATATATATATACCAGAGTAAGCACATAAATGTGCAACAAGGTGGAAAAAAGAGTACTCAAATACCAGAGGTAGAGTAATATGCTTTATTTAAAAGCAGCAGAAATATAACAAAAAACTGTTACTCAGAGTTTCACGTTCCCATTCATCGGACAGTTCTGTTAGAAAACTGTCCGATGAACGGGAACGGGAAACTCTGAGTAACAGTTTTTTGTTATATTTCTGCTGCTTTTAAATAAAGCATATATATATATATATATATATATATATACATATATACACACATACACACACACATACACACAGCAGCTTCACTATGTAGTAAAAAGTTGCTTCCCAACCACATGCTTCCAGGTTCAGTCCCACTGTATGGCACCATGCATGTCTTTTACTATAGCCCAGGACTGACCTTCTGAGTGAATTTGATACATAGAAAGAAACTGAAAGAATCCTATTGTGTGTGTGTGCATGTGTGGTTTACTGTTCCTTTGCCTTGACATCCCATGATAGCTGTTATCATGTGTCATTGCAATGTAAGTAGTATCCTTCACACCCAATATTCAGTGAAAACATCTCTGATCATGGAGAAATATTACCTTACTTGGAAACAGGATTGGTAACAGGAAGTGCTCACGCTGGGGCACTGCCGTAACCCTTTAGCATTCAAACCAGCTACATCCAGCCGAAATATTCTACCTGCTTTATGTCCAAACTGGCCGAATGTGACCTCACACACAGCAAGCCTACAACATCATTCAAACAATTATGTTACCTCATGAAAATTTTGTAGCTACAAAATACTGCAGGATTAATTCAAATAATGTGAAAGAATAAGCATTACTTCTAATAGAATAATATGAATGCTAAATAGTCACAGATTTCAGTGAGGAAACCAAGCAAAGTACTTTTTTAAAAATCTGTTACATATCCTATCTGACTCTTGGTACAATCGCTCTTCTAAATTCATTGATTCACAACCTATACTTCATAGTAATATATATATATATATATATATATATATATATATATATATATATATATAAGAATTTAAGGATTGGAGAAAACGCATGTTATAATTGTATACTTTATTCCTACATATGTTTCAAAGGATTACAACCTGTGTGATCCATAGGGATCTTTGATATTAAAATTGTAACCTTCTCATCAGGGAAAGCATGGGAATCATCTTAAACGTAAGACATTATGACCGATTATGAAAACAATAGATGGATAAATATACTCAAATACCCAAAATTTCAAGGAGTTCCTGCCTTAAAAACAGGAGCTAACCACAGTTATTTTGTGTTCTTTGCTACATTGGTTTCTATTAACCCATTTATTCTATCAGAAGAATTTTTATTCATTAAGATAGAAGAAATACACAGAATTATATATATATATATATATATATATATATATATATATATATATATATATATATATATATGGGAGAATTTAGGAAAAAAACAACAGACGAAGACAGGTGGTGTAAACAACAAATGGATGTATTAGTATAACGCTCGGGAATAGAGAAAGTCTTGGACGTTTTGAGCTACGCTCTTCAACTGAAATGAACCCAGAGTACAAAGAAACAGTAAGTAAAGGAAAGTAAAGAAAAATATAAAAATGAAAGAAGTAATAAAGGAGGTTTACATAAGTGAGGCATAACTACAGAGTTGTACCTCCCCCCCCCACACGCACATAATAGAGTAAAATGAAACAAATATGAAGGCCTAGCTCCAAAACACCACCGAGTGGGGAACATTTTTCAAAAATAACCTGCAGTTGTTTCCTTCAAAATTCCTACATGCTCGGAATGTATATACATCAAGGTATATTTGTAGAAAATTTCACGAAAAAATATTCATTTTCCTGGAAGTTAAGAGGAATTTAAGTGGACTCTGATGGAATTTCCGAAAATTGTCTCCCTCGCCCCTCCCAAAACACTTTCACCGAAAATTTGGAATATACATAATAAATAATATATGCATAGAAAATTTCATTATAAAAATAGTCATTTTTCTGAAAGTTATGACCTTCCAAAGTCGGCAGGTACAACTCTGTAGTTATACCTATATATATAATAATATAATATATAAATATATGCATATATACATACATATATGTGCATACCTACATATATATGTATATACACATGCATATATGGGTACAGGACATCAAAAAAACGTTAAACACAATGAGAAACGAAAACATAGAAAACGAACTATTTTCGAACAACAAAAAAACAAACAAACAGAGAAACGAGACATGCAACATAAAGAATATACCCCTTCTTCAGTTGTCCCTGTCTCATCCACTCCGCGTTTCAAAAGGTAAGGACAATACGCGACTTCGTTGAAACAGTCCTTCCCGCAAAGCAAATTAAATAAAATTTGGAATTTTTGGCGGAGAGTGAAAGTGTTAACAAGAACAGGACGGTGAGAACAAGACGGTGAAGGCTGTTGAGCCAAGACGATAGAAAAATTATTATGAACGTTAGAGGAACGAGCCATGAGAGGATACAGGCAAAGGCACGTCTTTTCTTTAGGAATGAAGTGGACAGAAAGATAGATCCCGTGATGAAAGGGGATCTATCTTTCAGTCCATTTCCTTTCTATTAAGAGAGAGAGAAAAGGAGAGACTATTAAAAGAGAGAGAGAAAAGGAGAGACTATTAAAAGAGAGAGAGAAAAGGAGAGACTATTAAAAGAGAGAGAGAAAAGGAGAGACTATTAAAGAGAGAAAAGGAGAGACTATTAAAAGAGAGAGAGAAAAGGAGAGACTATTAAAAGAGAGAGAGAAAAGGAGAGACTATTAAGAGAGACAAAATGAGAGACTATTAAGAGAGAAAAAATGAGGAGAGACTATTAAGAGACAAAACGAGACTATTAACGAGAGAGAGACAAAATGAGAGACTATTAAAAGAGAGAGACAAAATGAGAGACTATTAAGAGACAAAATGAAAGACTATTAAGAGACAAAATGAAAGACTATTAAGAGAGAAAAAATTAGGAGAGACTATTAAGAGACAAAACGAGACTATTAAAAGAGAGAGACAAAATGAGAGACTATTAAAAGAGAGAGACAAAATGAGAGACTATTAAAAGAGAGAGACAAAATGAGAGACTATTAAGAGACAAAATGAGAGACTATTAAAAGAGAGAGACGATTAAGAGAGAGAGAGACAAAATGAGAGACGGTTAAAGGAGAGAGACAAAGCGAGAATCGATTAAAAGAAAGATAAAACGAGAGACGGTTAAAAGAGAGACAAAACGAGAAACGGTTAAAAGAAAGACAAAACGAGAAACGGTTAAAAGAAAGACAAAACGAGAAACGGTTAAAAGAAAGACAAAACGAGAAACGGTTAAAAGAAAGACAAAACGAGAAACGGTTAAAAGAAAGACAAAACGAGAAACGGTTAAAAGAAAGACAAAACGAGAGACGGTTAAAAGAAAGACAAAACGAGAGACGGTTAAAAGAGAGACAAAACGAGAAACGGTTAAAAGAAAGACAAAACGAGAGACGGTTAAAAGAGAGACAAAACGAGAAACGGTTAAAAGAAAGACAAAACGAGAGACGGTTAAAGGAGAGAAAGCGAGATACAACAAGAGACAAAAAGAAAGAGGGTAGTGCATATGAAATGGAGTGACCAGGTATATTAGTCAACACGACAGTTTAGTCTGTCTAAAAGCTATGTCATTCATTTAAGTTATAAACAATTTAGGTCAAATATTTCTAGCATTCCACCTTCCTTCTTTCTCCAGGTTTGCCCGTTCAAAACATATCGTCAAACATTTAGAGTTTAATTTTCATTTCATGATTAATTACGATAAATTAACAAGAAATATAAACAGTACAGGTAGTGGTGGGGGTGATTAAACAATAGTTTGGTATCGATTATAAAGTTAATGTGTGAATACTAAGACAGTTTTATATAAAAATAAAACACTTCGTCGTTATCTCTTATTGTAATACTTTTGTGACAGTCTCGTTTGTGGCAAACTGTTTCATTAATCATGTTTGTTGAGTCAGTTCTTCTTGTGATTACTGTTGATGCTGTGGCTTTTATTTTAGCCCTTGATCAGGCCTAAGGGAGCAGGGAGCCTTCTTTCTCTCTCTCTCTCTCTAAGCATGTATGTGTGTGCCCTGACGTGTGTGTAATAAAGGAAAAAATGTATAGTAAATAATAAACAAACGGTATAAACGTATACTGAGTGTACAATCGGACGGGAGACGCATAGAAGGTCCCTAATTCTACATGCTAGACGGAAACTGAAAGAAGCCCGTCGTATATATATGTGTGTGTGTTTGTCCCCCCACCATCGCTTGACAACCGATGCTGGTATGTTTACGTCCCCGTAACGTAGCGGTTCGGCAAAAAGAGACCGATAGAATAAGTACTAGGCTTACAAAGAATAAGTCCTGGGGTCGATTTTCTCGACTAAAGGCGGTGCTCCAGCATGGCCGCAGTCATATATATATATACACACACACACAAGAGTTACAGAATAAAGTATGAAAATTTGGGCTACATATGTTTCATAGTGAGTGGAACCTCAGAAGTGGTAAATATCCAAGTGAGGTGTATACTGTCGGCTACTCTTCAAGCCAAGGATATCTTGATTAGATTAAAGGCTACACTGTCACAAGGAGGTACATGTTGACGGAAAGAGGATTCAATCAGAATGTGTGGAGGGAATCAGAATGTATGTGAGGGGTATACAAATATGGGGAGAAATAAATGAAAGAATAAAGGAAAAAAAGGAGAGAAAGAAAAAAAATTGAATGAAATGAAATAAAATATAGGGGAGTGAGAGAAAAGAAGAACTGGACAGGACAGTATTAGAAAATATAGTAGTCTCAGCTTAATCAGAGAATTCAATAGTGGGATTGGCATTTGAAGAGAAGAGAAATTGGAGGGACAAGGGTGGGGAAATACTTTTTGGTCAGGGAAACAAAAAAAAAGTGCGTGTAAATAAAGTAAGGTAGGATGGTGAATTTAAGTATGGCTAGTGGTTGCTTATAGTTGGCAGTGGGGGGCTTTTATGGCCCGAAAAGCAAAATTGATACAAAGAAAAAAACATGAAGTGGTGAAGGTGTATGTAGACATATGTATTTGTACATTTATAGGTGGAGGAAACAGAAAAACAAGGAGAGAAGAATATTTTAGGTAGTAAGTAAAAATACGTACAGAAAATTGTAATTGACAGTTAAGGAACAAAAAGGGGAGAAAAAATATTGGTTTGATACACAATGGCAGTGAGGTTGGATGATTGCGGAAAAGAATATATGAGAATTATGGGGAGACAAGAGCAGGGTGGGGTTGTAATTATTTGTATTTTGAGAATAGATTTAGTATCTGATGTTTGCACATGAATATTATACTGCTGCGTTCATTGAGACAGTCCGTGGATTGCAAAATAGCCATGACCTCAGCTATGCAGAGATCACAATATTATACCTGTTGTATGGTTTGGCATGGGTCATTATGGACCATTTGAGAGTGTAAAGGTTGAGTTAAGTATTAGTTTACTGATAAGCTGAAATAACAATGTACTGTTAGATTTTGTTTGGGATTTGAAGCCAGAGTAGTGATTGCTAACTCTAGCTTTGAAAATGGTGCTACATGAGCCAATGTAAATGTAGTTGCAGTTGTTTGTAGATAATGTACACTTATAAAAGAATGTTTTTAGTGAGACAGGGGTTATCCAAAGGACATCTGAAGCTGAATAGGTTTGTAGGGGGTGTTCCAGATGAGTTTGTGAGGGAATTGTTATTTAGTGAGAAGTTGATGCTAAGGTTATCATTTGTTAAGGAGTTGAGGGTGGTGTTTTGGGGTTGTATGGTATGGTAATTATTGTGTCCAGTGGTATCCTGTGGTATTCTCTAATTTGGCAGGAGGTATATTTGGCCATTGTGTTAAATTCAAGGGTTGGGTGTTGGCAATGGCACTATAGTCATAGTTATGAGGTTTTGCTATGGGGGTCAGTTGGTGTATTGGGTTTATATGTATGGATTTGGGGGTTAAGTTGAATTACTTTACTAGGGTGGAGGTTAACCGTTAGTGGACTTCAGAGTTTCTTGTTGTTGTCAGATGACTCCGGCAGTGGTGGTGGTGGAGTCACGTCCTCACGTTGTTGTTTTTTGTTATTGTTTTTGTCTTTCCTTTTTTTGAACCTATTTATATATATATGTGTGTGTGTGTGTGTGTGTGTGTGTATGTGTGTGTGTGTGTGTGTGTGTATACATATATATATGTATATATATACATCTATATATATATGTATATCCCGTTAAATTTTGGCCAAATTTCCTCACCATTTGGGTGTCTCTCATACCTCAAGTAAATACCATTTAGCCAGATCGGAGATAATTCAGCATACTAAACTAAACCTTACGCAAAACCTAATAGGTAACACGCACACATATATATAGATATGTGTGTGTAAGGAAGAGAGAGAGAGAGAGAAAGGGAGAGATTGTTTTTAATACGCAAAAAGTTAAAACCCTAATCCTAAACAGCGGGTGTACATATTCTTTACCTTCGCCTATACACACACACACACACATATATGATACACATTTGACAAATACATGGTGACAGAACGGTATACAAATGCGCAAATATAAACACACACAAACATATACACATACCCACACGAGTATACGTAGACACACACACACACACACACACATACCCACACGAGTATACGTAGACACACACACACACACACACATACCCACACGAGTATACGTAGACACACACACATATACCCACACGAGTATACGTAGACACACACACACACACACATATATATATATATATATATATATATATATATATATATATATATACACACACAAATACGTATAGACACGTTAACGCACCTTATCCGCTTCCTCGTATCAAAACTATTTTCAATATAATGAAATATATTCATTGAAACGCCGCGATCAGTGTAAATACATTGCAAGACGCAACGAAAATTTTAGGAAAATATAAATAAGTGGAAATTTTAACGGTGAGTGTGTTAAATTTGAAGGCACGATAAGAAAATGACTCTCTCCAGACAACAGAATTCGTATACAACTTTCCCGTAAAGACACGACTTTTAAATATATCACACTACCACATTTTGGTTATATATAGATAAATATGTAGTAATTATGAAACACCTCGTCACACAGAGTAAAGGAAAAATTTCAAACCAGAGGAAAATCTATTTGAAATCATTAACAAATAGAACAGAACTTAATGATTATTATACGCTATTATGATTAAGGATATCCAAGGCATAAACCGTATATGAGTGAACAATATAACATATATTTCTTAAAGTCTAGTTAAGACGTGAGACTAGAAAATGTTTGTTTTGTAAGAGATTAGAGTTTAAAATATAAAAATTAAAAAATAAAAAGATTGTGAACTTACCAAAAGTTATTGTTAATAAAAAGTAGGTTAGTCTCAGGACAACAGCAGCCATGATGGCGAACAGGTAGTTTGAAATAATCCAGGTGAAAAAAAAAAAATTGTATTTAAGAACGAGGACACCTCAGGTAAAGGGACGTAATAAAAATAGTACAGGTGAGTCAATGAGGTTATGATAAGTTTCTTCCGGTATTTTTGTGGGGCGCAGAGGGGGATTTTTTTTTTTTAAATGTTTCCGGTGTGACGCGTTGTTTGAACGATTCGTTGTTGCTCTTTGTGATATTTGTGTATTCTTTCAGTTTGTGTCCATAAAATAAAATAAAATAAAATAAAATAAAATAAAATAAAAAAAAACAGAAACTATTTTATCTGGCATTTTATTCAACATTTAATTCCAGATGCACAGAATGGGCTCGGTCCGGCAAGGTTGTCCCAAACACATAGAAATGATCGGCACCGTTCTCATTTACTACGAGGCAGTTTCAGGAGCGACGATTAACCAGGAAAAATCAGTGGGTTTGCGACTCGGTACCTGGAGAAACAAGTCCATACCGTCCAAATGTGTCGTTGGGCGCTGGACGGACGGACGGACGGACGGACGGACCGGTTAAATTGCTTGGAGTCTGGTTCATTCCGAACCTCCAGATAGACAAAAAGTGGGACGAGGTAACGAGCAGAGTCACCATTCTCACCCAGAAATGGGCCGAGAGAAAGCTATCCCTAAAAGGTCGGGCAGAGATGGTTAATATCTATATCGTGTTCGTCATCTACTATCGCTTGACCGTTGTACCTTGTCCTGGCCACCGTTTGCTTACGCTGGAACGTATCCTATTCCGCTTCTTGTAGAAGGGACGCGCCCCGATGGTCAGGCGGTCTATCTACTGTCAACACCGGCTGTGTGGTGGCATGGGCGTGCCGTAGTTGATGACGCGCAGACATATGCTGAAGCCTCATCTCCACTGCTTTCTTGACGGTGAACAGATGTGGTCGCCGTTCGCCAGACACGTATTTCCGCAGCTAGTTTCTTTAACAGAGCTGCAGTCCTGGGTAAAACAGAGGCCGAAGGGAAGCATTTGGAAGGTGGAATGTCTTCAAGCGCTCGCAGCCCTCAGCCAATCGGACATGGCGATAGGTGGAACGTCCACTTTAGCTTTTTATAGAGGATTAGTGGAGGAAAAGTGTGACGACGTTCTTGGGGAGACATTAGGCGTCGAAGAAGATCAGCTAGTCGATCATCTCCGGAGAACTTTCGGCCTGGGACCGAAGGATGATTTCTAAAAATCTCTGACCTGGTAGTGCTACCGGGGAGCTTTGCCTGTTCGAGATAGACTTTATAGGCACGGAAGTGCCGTCAGTCGAGCATGTCCGAGATGCGCGCAGGACGGCATGACGGTACTGCATGGACTCGTCCAGTCTCCGAGTATTGCCTACCTGTGGATTAATGTCGAACACCTGCTGTTGAGTGTGGGGCGGATCCGGCTGTCAACTGAATCCATTGTGAAAATCGCGCCACCGCCTTCCTTTAACCGGAAAGGAAGGGCTGTGATTATGTGCCTGGTGGGCATGACGAAAGAGGTTGGACGTTGGACGATACTGAAGGGGCTGAAGACAAACACTTTTCTCTTTACCAATCCCTGATCAATTTCTTCAAGTCTCACTTGAAACGGGAGATAAGGGTAGAAAGGGAAGTGTTGTCTTCTAGCTAGATTGGCTGAAAGGTGGAATGAAAGTAGTGAGAATGGTGCGAG
The DNA here is from genome assembly GCF_046866305.1 of Octopus bimaculoides. Taxonomy (NCBI): domain Eukaryota; kingdom Metazoa; phylum Mollusca; class Cephalopoda; order Octopoda; family Octopodidae; genus Octopus; species Octopus bimaculoides. The sequence continues at coordinate 26,983,878 of NC_142948.1, read as the reverse complement.
TGAACGGGCCTACCCCGAGCATACGCCTGTAGTAGAAAAGGAAAAAAGGCACCTTGCCTCCAAAGGTATCTGCCTCAAAAGGCAGCCCTCGAACGTCTCCTCCTTATTGAGGATTACACATTGTTGATTTCTTTCTTTTACATTCTTTTCTTTAGATTTTGTTAGTCTCGTTTACACGCAAAACCCACACAACACACACATACATTCTTTATCTTGTCCTGTACTGTCCATAATGTTTTTCTTAATGTAACCCTTGTGGTTAATAAAGACATCATTATTAATATTGTAAGATACAGAAATAAATTTATTTCTCAAACGCGTGATAATGCTATAAATAGCGTGATCAGAATAAATTATCCATATATTGCAAAAAAATACGTTACCAGCCAGGTATGAGACTCGAACTCACATCTCTGTGATTACGCGTCAAGTGTTTTACCATTAAACTAAACTGCCCAGCAACGAATTCTTCTGCAATTTTAGAACTTATAAATTTAGCTTCATAAAACGCTAACGTTAAATTCAACTTTACGATGAATTATTATTATTATTATTATTATTATTATTTTTTTTTTTTTTTTTTATTTTTTATTTTTACTATTACTATTATTAAAGGCGGCGAGCTGGTAGAATCGTTAGCACGCCGGTAGGGAAATGCGTAGCGGTATTTCGTCTGCCGCTATGTTCTGAGTTCAATTTCCGCCGAGGTCGACTTTGTCTTTCATCCTTTCGTGTTCGATAAAATAAGTACCAGTTGAACACTAGGGTCGATCTAATCGACTCATCCCCCACCTCTCCCAAGCTGCTCTTGTAGCAAAAATTAAAATAATAATAATAATGATAATTATTATTATTATTATTAAGGCAGCGAGCTGGCAGAATTGTTAGGACGCGGGGCAAAATGCTTAGCAGTATTTCGCCCGTAGCAACGTTCTGAGTTCAAATTCTGCCGGGGTCGACTTCGCTTTTCATCCTTGCGGGGTCGACAAATTAAGTACTAGTTGAGTATTGAGGTCGAAGTAATCGACTTAACACCGCCACCATAATTTCAGGCCTTGTGCATATAGTAGAAATATTAATACGCTTTTTGCTTTTGAACGTACCTGTTGTGTGCGTCACACTTACTTCAAAGAAGCGGTGAAGCGAGAGAGAGGACAGAAAGGAAGTAAGAGAGAAAGTACAAAGAAAAGAGAGTTGGGGCAAGGATGTCACTCTTCTTGACACCAGTCTCTACAGGAATGAGTCCCGCTATGCCACCAACATTGACCCAAGCTTCCATCCCATCATGAAATGATTTAATTATAAATACTATGTGATCCGGACATGCCAAGTATTTTCCATAGCCATGTACTTTCCATGTTCTTGGCAAAGGACATGGAAAGTACTTTGCCAGGTACTTTCCATGCCTTTAATATCTGAGAGGAGATGGATGAATAGCACAACATCACATTGTCAATATAAAAGCAAACAATTATCATTACAGGTAGTTTGTGCCGTTAAGGAAATACATGAACGATGCCAATTTAAAAGGGAAGAGCAAACGACCATAGTAGCAAGCATTTTGTAAAGCTTACCTCCCTTAGTAAAAGTTAAGTCGTCACTAATTATTTCCCTTTAATAGTATTCCTGCGTCCATCTCGTGTTACAATATTATTATTTAATTTAAGGCGGCGAGCCGGCAGAATCGTTAGTACTCCAGGTAAACTGCTTAGCGGCATTTCGTCAGTTTTCACGCCCTGGGTTCAAATTCCGCAGAGGTTGACGTTGCCTTTCATCCTTTCGGCGTCGATAGAATAAACACCAGTTGAACACTGAGGTCAATGTAATCGACTTACCCTGACGGAATTTGAACTCGGAACGCAACGGCGGACGAAATACCGCTAAGCATTTCGCCCGGCGAGCTAAAGTTTCTTATTTCTTTATTGCCCACAAGGGGCTAAACATAGAGGAGACAGACAAAAGGATTAAGTCGATTACATCGACTCCAGTGCGTAACTGGTACTTAATTTATCGGCCCCGAAAGATTGAAAGGCAAAGTCGACCTCGGCGGAATTTGAACTCAGAACGCAATGGCAGACGAAATACCGCTAAGCATTTCGCCCGGCATGCTAACGATTCTGCCAGCTCGCCGCCTTAATTTAAGAGCATATTATCCAATTATTATCCAATGTTTCGACTCCCTTTCTCAACACTGTAGCGCGTCATTTTAGGGGGTTTCGTTGCTATTTCTAGGACATCAAACAACCGAATTGAGCAGTCATAAGCAGGCACGCCGAATGAAAAGTTACCTTCAATGTTTTTAGCGGTGCAGACCATTTGATGATAATCATGCGGTTCGAGGTTCGATCCCATTCCACGTTGTCGAAAATAATTCTCTTCTACCCAACACAAAAAGGTTACTCTTACAATTCATGGCAAGGTGCGGTTCTAGAAACTTTTCGAAGGGAGGGCACAAAATCAGAAGAGAGTACAATTCTAGGAGAAAAAGGGTGTAATAACATTATTTAGAAGACCCGCGTCGTCGTAACCGATTGAGTGGTCCTTTATATATATATATATATATATATATATATATATATATATATATATATATAATTATAATTTAGGGTATCTATGAGATACCGCCATGCTGAAAATAGCAGCCAAATATTGACTCTAAACCACAATAAAAGTTTTTATTGTGGTTAGAGTCAAGATTTGGCTGCTATTTTCAGCGTGGTGGTATCTCTTAGATACCCTAAATTATAATTTTAAATAATTGTTACCTTTGATGGTTTTTCTTCCAAAGCTGGCCACTTGATAAAATCGATATTTAAATATCGATCTTATCCTTATCTATTTCTAGCATATAGGAGTCCACTTTTGCTGGTCATTCCTCTTATTTTTGTATATATATATATATATATATATATATATATATATATATATATATATATATATATATATATATAGGAAATAGTGGCACAACAAGGCACCAATGTTTGCTGGAAATAGCAGAGAATAACCATACGACGCTATGTAAGGCTTCACTGAATGTATAGTGGCAAAACTTTTTGTCGTGCTTCTGGAAGAACGCCGGACAAATGGACGACCTAGAATGGATAACCAAGTATTCGAGTTTCGGACTTTCCAGAATACGTTTGTTATCATAAATCTGGTTAGTCTTCTAACAGCTAGGTTCACCGAGGACGAAGTTTAAAATATCCACTACATCAACGTCTGTATATATGCCTGATACGCCTAGCCGTAAACAGAACCGAGATCAGTGAAAAAGTTTTATATATATAGATTATAACTATTATTGCAATACAATAGTATTATTTTCAAGCTAAAGCCCCGTAAAAGTACAATTATAAAGGTAGAGGTAAGACGGAAGTTTGTTTGTGTTTCCTTGGGCGCACATATCTTTGCATGTATACATTCAGTGAAGCTGAATAACGTCGTACGGTTATCGGGTGTTATTTCAAGGAGAAAATGGCGTCTTGTTGTGCTTCTATTTCCTAGTTATAATTCTACTTTTACAGTGCTTTAGTGAGCTGGAAAATAATACAATTGTATTGTAATAATATTTATAATATATATATTTCTCTATATGTGCATGTGTGTATGTGTTTGTGTGTGTATGTA
>NC_142948.1:26970251-26975251 GCF_046866305.1 Octopus bimaculoides | reverse complement strand
TTGGTAGTGGTGGGTTGTGGTAGATTTTTTCTTCTCGTGTTTGTTTTTATTGGCGTCAATCTTTCCCACTGTCTGTCTGTCTGTCTGTCTCTCTGTTTATCCTTCTCACTTCTCACGCACACACACTCATAAAGTCACTTACAATCGCACACGTACACACACATTTTACGATAACTGCAATAAATAGTTTCGAAACAAACGGACAATCATCATCAGACTCACACTTGTTACTTACAGACAAGATTCAGTGGAGTATATAAGATAATATATGGCTTCTTTGAAAGTGTTACCAGTCAATCTCAAATTCTACAATGCCAAAAATAACAACAACATCGACAACAGCAATGACAATAATGCTTGTTTTGCAGAAACTCTGTCATCTTCTTGTTCGTAATATCCACCTTGAATTGCGGTGTTGTAGAAAATAACGTCCTTCTTCTGTACAAAAACACCGTACCACTTTCTGTGGATTTGATCGTCTGTGGTTTAATAAGTCCAATATACTACATTTAGTCGTTATTCACACTTCTCTCTCTTTCTCTCTCTCTCTTTCCATCGCACCTTCTTTTTATGTAATCTCACACCCTTTCTTCCTTTCTCTCACCATTTTGCTTTTTCTCTTTCTCTCTCCCTTCTCACTGTCTCTCTATTTCTCCTTTTGTCATCTTTCGTCCTCCTCTCCTACTCTCTTTTTCTCTCCCCTCTCTTTCTCAACGTTCACGCGTAAACACGTACACATTCACATACATTAATACACACACACACACGCATACACACATACAAATATACACTTCTGTTATCGTCTGTCATCTGACAATTTCTTTAACGTGTCATAGTTTTTAATCATTTTCTCCTCGTAAACGAAAAGGAGTAACCTCTCTGAGAACCCTATTTTTTTTTCTCATTTTCTCCTTTAAAATGTTGGAAAATAAAGTGCAGAATTGTCCGACATAACACACAGAAAGAATAAGAGAGGATTCATTTTCTTTGAAAAAAAAATGTAATAATTTAGTGTTTAGTTCTTTTTGTATTTGCCTAATATCAATAAATATTTATCGTCTGATGAGATAGCAGACGTTAACGCTGTCTCCCCTGTGTCAGGGTCATGACGTGGGCTGGTTGATGAAGCTTTTGGTTGATCAGTTCGTTTAAATTCGATGATTTTGGTCGGATTGTGATGACTCAGGTAATGTTCTAAGGTGTCCCAACCGCCGCCAACACGCACCATCAAATGTTTTTCTTTAAGCAGCTGCAAAAGTCACAACGTTGACACGAAATTATATTTGTAGTAATAGTAAGAAAACAAAAATGGCGAACTAAAAACAATGAACTGAGAAATGCAAAATGACATAGGATTTTAAAATAAGATACGAAATAAAAAGACATTAAATTGAAATTAAAACATTGACTTTTTAATAATATTTAAATAACCCTTAAATATAGATATATTTTTTTACATTTTTAGATATTTAAAAGATATTTAAATATTCTTTATAGAAACTCATTAATACCTAAGGGCACACTTTTATATCGTTGCTTAAAACGGCACAGTTTGCAGTAGCAATGATGCTAAAGATTACTCTGATATTGTTGTTCCTATATACGTTTTCACTATTCCAAAAAGGAGAGCAATCCTGGCGAACACGCGGATTGGGTGGAGTTCGGCGTTCGCAGCACGCTTCACAGATCCGGAGACGGTAACAACCAAGGAAGCAGCAACAGACGGCGACCTACTATAGGAACCGTACCTCATATTCTTACTCTTTAATTGATTGTGAGTCTACTTATATTATTATTTGAAGATTACGAACTATCAATGAACATGTGGTGAAGAAAAGACATTAGTCAATAACTAGTATTTAATTCTAGTTATTATGGCAAATACGAAAGATATATCCGAAGATATTTCTGTCTTAAAATGAACTCATCAGTAAAGCATAGACTTCACTCTATGTGCCGAAGCTGCAATGTAGCAATTACTAACTAGATGCACAATACTGCGCATATATAGCTTCATAAGAAAACAATAGCTGCGTTAGTTGCAACATATGAAATTTTGAAAACAACAAGGCACTTAAAAGGAATTAATAATTATTTCTAAAATATACTAAAAATTCATAGATATTTTGAAAGGTAAGGGTATAGTCAATGATTTCGACCTCAACACTTGCTGGAACTTTAATATTTAATCAACTTCGAAAAGATAAAAGAGAAAAGTTGACTAACTGCTCTTGGTATCTGAATTGAGAACGTAAAAGATTAGAAGATATTTCGTCGGTGCCGAGTACTCTGACACCATCCAGCACTCTTGGTCACAGAGCATTCTGACTATCGAGTATCCTGGCCACCGTGCACTCTTGTCATCGAGGACTCTGATATTCGAACACCCTGATGAACGAGCACTCTGGCCATTGAACACTTTGGTCATTGAGGATTCTGGCCATTGAGTAATTTGGCCATCGAGCACGCTGACCATCGAGCACTGGTCATTGAGCATTCTGGCTATCGAGTACCCGACCATCGGGTACTCCAAAACCCGTCGAGCATTTGGAGGCCGTCCAGTACTCTCAACTATTTCTGCCAGGTCGTACCACCATTCTAACTATTAATAACGATAGGACGAATAAAGACGACACAAGACAAAGTATATAATAATAATAATAATAATAATAATAATAATAATGACAACAATGACAACAATGACAACCGCAATGACAACGAAGTCGACGTGGAAGGTTAAGGAATACTTTGCTAGAAACACAAGACATTTTTGTTGACTTAGATTTAAAATGTAACAATTATTTAATTAGACACGCAACACTTTGTTATTAAAATAAAACAATTAGTTAATTAAAAATAAACAATTAGTTAATTACCCCCGCAACACAAAGCAGTATTTTGATAATTTAGAAACGCAACAGTTTGTCAATTGAAGACAAAAGCAAAGGTGGAGTGGAGGCGGGAGTCGAGTGGGAGAGGAGCGGGAGTCGAGTGGGAGAGGAGCGGGAGTCGAGTGGGAGTGGAGCAGAGGCGGGTGGGAAATTACACCAAACCAACTCGAAGGCAAATCCATTTAATAATAATGATAATAACTACAACAAAATTACAACAACAACAACAATAATAATAATAATAATAATAATAATGATAATAATAATAAACACAACTACAATGATAATAACAACAATAATAACAATTAAAATAATAATGATTTCAATAACAATAATAATGATAATAATAATGATAGTAATAATAATAATAATAATAATAATAATAATAATAATAATAATTGTTTCTTCTGATCAAGGCAATAATAATTATTAGTTTCCTTTATTAATGTAATAGTATTAAAGGATATAATAATTAGTAGTGGTATACAAATCACAACATCGTCGCTGTCGTCGTCATCATCATTATCATCATCCCCATCTGCATCATCCTCATACTCATCCTCATCATCGCTATTATCATCCCCAGTCACCACGAAAAATCTTCAGTAACAAAACTTCGATTTCCATCATCATCATCATCATCAGTATCATCAGCGATAGCAGTGTCCCTACTACCATAGTTGTCGTCGTCGTCGTCATCATCATCATCGTCCTCTTCGTCGTCTTCATTGCAATCATCCCATTATCATAACCACTACATCCACCACCACTACCACCACAACCACTACGTCTACTACAACCAGCACTACGTCCAGCACCACCACCACCACCACCAGCACTGCCGCCAGCAGCAGCAGCAGCACGATCGTCGTCATCACCACTACCACTACCTACATCACCGTCGTCATCATAATCTACACCGTCATCACTCACCATCGTAAACTACATGAACACGAGGATCATCATCAGGATATGCAACAACAACAACAACAAAAACAACCGCTACAACAACAACAACAACAATAAAAGCAACTGCCACAGCAACAACGATAACAACACCAACAACCACAACATCTATAACAGCAATAAAAACAACAATAACAGCAGCAGCAGCAGCAGCAGCAATAATAACAACATCACCAACAATAACAGCAACCACAAAAATAATAACAACAACAACAAGAACCAGAACAACAGCAGCAACAACGACAACAACAACAACTACAACAAAATAACAACAACGAAAAGAACCAACAATAACAGCAACAACAATAACGACAGCAGCAGCAGCAATAACAGTAACGACGACCACGACGAAACAACTCCAATTAGAACAACAAAAACAACAGCCGTTTTCAGAAACAGCTGTCAAAACTATAACAGCTAAAATGTATCCAGTAAATTTAAGTATGTCCATCTCTATTTTTTCAACACCCACTGGAACAACAACAACAACAATAACAACAGCAGTAGCAGTTAATGCAACAACACAAATTGCAACAACAATCATTTGCCCTGCAAATTTAAGCAGATTATATCAACAACACCAACAACGATAATAATAACAATAATAATAATAATAATAACAACAATAATAATAATAATAATAATAATAATAATGAAGTGCAATACTATTTTCAAAAACCACTGCAATAACAACAACAGCAGCATCAAAGTGTGCACATAGTTAGTAGGTATAGGATTAGTGAAGCAGAAAGAGAAAAAAGAGAGGGATAGAGAAAGAGAGGGATAGAGAAAGAGAGAGAAGAGGAGAGTGAAAGGAAGGGGGATAGGATTCATATACAAGGGACCTTCGATGGATGAGGTTTGTTTTATTTGTTAGATTATTCCTTTCTTTCTTTTTTTCTTTTCTAGAAGCTATCCGAACATTTTAAAGTAGTGAGTAATAGATAAGATGTAGAGTAAGTAAAATGAACCTGGAGACAGCGAATACATAGAGTAGCTGTGTAGCAAGAAGCGAAATTTCAGACGATGAAGACACAGACTAGTGGCAAAGAGTACAGAATTGGGTTATGGAGACAGTAAATGTTTAGGTCAGCTTAAGCATTAGGCCCTCTTATTTCTTTATTGACCACAAGGGGACAAACA
>NC_142948.1:26960251-26962751 GCF_046866305.1 Octopus bimaculoides | reverse complement strand
TGCTTTAAATGTAGAACTTTGTTGCTTGCAGACAAACTTCATTACCTGATGTTAGCTCTTTTTACGATTGCTGCGTGGTGGTGACAGGGATGGGGGACAATGTTGTTGTTTATTTGTGTTTATCATTTTTTTTTTTTTACTCAGATATGCAGGCATAGTTAAGGTGAAGAACTTGTAGAAACAACTAAAAGAAAAAAAAATAGCAGATGATCTTTGATTTTAGGCATATACTTCTGCAGTATTGATAACGGTTTCAAATTTTGCTGCAATGATACAAGGCCCAGCAATGTTGAGAGGAAGTCTATTACATCGACCCTTATCCCCACCAGTACTTGACTGTTGTTTTCTATTATTAATCCCGAAAGGATAAAAAGAAAAGTTGATCGCGGTGATATTAGAAGGCAAATTGCAAAGAGCCCCTAAGAAGGGCCACTAATGCTAACGATTCTGCAATTCTAGAATCATTCGTTAAAAGCTACAAGTATATACATTTGGAAAGATTTTAACCGAAGAGAATATCTAATTAATGCGTTTCTATTTAATGATATTTAATAAGGAAATTATTAAGCGTTTACATATTCGTTTTGTTTTGTCGGAACACTCAAGTCTATTTTTGTATGTTCCCGGGTCTCATTGCTTTCGTTATCGTACCCGCAGAAATATCTACCTAAAACCAAAGATCGCCTCCTCCCTTCACCATATATTTTATATATGCATATATATATATATATATATATATATATATATATATATTTGTCAAGGTAGACTTATCAAGTTTGTACGTTTTGGAAATCAACTATGTTGAACTTGAAATTTGTTACAAAGTGGAATATATATAATATATATATAAATATATATATATATGTATATAAACATTTTGACTACATGCTGACTACTAAGGTTAATTAATCAATACGACTTAATTACTCTTTTATAATATATTTTATAAACAAACAATAAGATTGTATACGATTTTATCTTATGTATTACAATCATATATAAACAATTAAATTAATTCAACTGATCTAATTACTCTTTTGTTGTATATTCTATAAACACACACACAAAAAATAAGATTAATTAAATACGATTAAAATACCGTTTCAAAAATTTTATGGAAATTATTTTATAATTAATTTTTACACGTGATGACTGCTAGCATAAATTAAAGTGATTTAATTGTTGTTGGCGTTCCCATTGTCAATCGCCATTTTGACTGCATTCTGTACTAGAAAACAACCTCACAATGGTCAATTCCTAAAACGTACAAATCCGACAAGCCTACCTTTATTTAATATTAATTTCATTCATCTTTTTCTCTGTTTTTTATTTTAATTTTGGTGGGATTTCTGTTCATTTTGATGTAACGCTTTATCTTTTTAGAACACTAAAAACAAAACAAACAATAATGATGAAGATTTTTGATTAAAGTAAAGTTAATATATATATATATATATATATATATCTTGGAACAGTGGATCTCGAGGCACATAAAGCTATAAATAACGTAAATATTGGTTGAAAAATCCTTTTGGATAGAAGACACCGAAGGCTGCTTGTCTGACGACATACATACATACATACTATTCTGGAAGGGCTAGCACCTAAATTCGGCATCAAAAGTTATACAAATGCCCATACTGAACGTAATTGCATAGAATCAAAAGAACTGTCCACTCCATCTAATGTGAGGGCCAGGTACTGCAATAGTTTGCTGTCCAAAAGCACAAAACTCTTCAATGCAGCGTGCTTTTGAATTAAGAAATTCAGGCAATGTCCATTCGGATGTCTTCTAAAAGAAATTGGCCAGCTTCCTATCCACGATACCTGATGAACCAACGTCTAGACGATGGCGGCGGTGCTAACCTCCCTCGCACATTAAACTGACCCAACAATCATGAAGAAAGCATATGCAAGAGTAGTGATATGAATTCCCAACACCCAGAAGAAATCAACCACAAAAGATGGATGTGGAAAAGGTACAAAGTCACGATGATGCTCCAGCATGACTGAAACTACATGGCTGAAACGCATAAAAGAAATAAAGGAAACACATACAAGCATGCACATCTACATACATATATTCATATATGTGTGTGTGTGTTGGTGTGCGTGCGTGAGTGTAGAAATATAGGGTATATGTATATATGTATATATGTGTGTGTTTATATTTGTTCTGTTGGCACTCCGTCGCTTACGACGTCGAGGGTTCCAGTTGATCCGATCAACGGAACAGCCTGCTCGTGAAATTAACGTGCAAGTGGCTGAGCACTCCACAGACACGTGTACCCTTAACGTAGTTCTCGGGGGATATTCAGCGTGACACAGAGTGTGACAAGGCTGACCCTTTGAATTACAGGTACAACTGAAACAGGAAGTAAGAGTGAAAGAAAGTTGTGATGAAAGAGTACAGCAGGGTTCACCACCATCCCCTGCCGGAGCCTCGTGGAACTTTAGGTGTTTTCGCTCAATAAACACACAACGCTCGGTCTGGGAATCG